>NC_086447.1:700581625-700881625 GCF_028390025.1 Pseudophryne corroboree
TGTCCACCTTTGGTTTTTCCCAACGGTTCACAATCATGTGGAAGACTTCTGGGTGAAGTCCCCACTCTCCCGGGTGGAGGTCGTGTCTGCTGAGGAAGTCTGCTTCCCAGTTGTCCACTCCCGGAATGAATACTGCTGACAGTGCTATCACATGATTTTCCGCCCAGCGAAGAATCCTTGCAACTTCTGCCATTGCCCTCCTGCTTCTTGTGCTGCCCTGTCTGTTTACGTGGGCGACTGCCGTGATGTTGTCCGACTGGATCAACACCGGCTGACCCTGAAGCAGAGGCCTTGCTAGGCTTAGAGCATTGTAAATGGCTCTTAGCTCCAGTATATTTATGTGAAGTGTTGTCTCCAGGCTTGACCACAAGCCCTGGAAATTTCTTCCTTGTGTGACTGCTCCCCAGCCTCTCAGGCTGGCATCCGTGGTCACCAGGACCCAGTCCTGAATGCCGAATCTGCGGCCCTCTAGAAGATGAGCACTCTGCAACCACCACAGAAGAGACACCCTTGTCCTTGGGGACAGGGTTATCCGCTGATGCATCTGAAGATGCGATCCGGACCATTTTTCCAGCAGATCCCACTGGAATGTTCTTGCGTGGAATCTGCCGAATGGAATCGCTTCGTAGGAAGCTACCATCTTTCCCAGGACTCTTGTGCATTGAAGCACTGAGACTTGCCCTGGTTTCAGGAGGTTTCTGACCAGTTCGGATAACTCCCTGGCTTTCTCCTCCGGAAGGAACACCTTTTTCTGGACTGTGTCCAGAATCATCCCTAGGAACAGAAGACATGTTGTCGGAATCAGCTGCGATTTTGGGATATTTAGAATCCAGCCGTGCTGCTGTAGCACTACTTGAGATAGGGCTACTCCGACCACTAACTGTTCTCTGGATCTTGCTCTTATCAGGAGATCGTCCAAGTAAGGGATAATTAAAACGCCTTTTCTTCGAAGAAGAATCATCATTTCGGCCATTACCTTGGTAAAGACCCGGGGTGCCGTGGATAATCCAAACGGCAGCGTCTGAAACTGATAGTGACAGTTTTGTACCACAAACCTGAGGTACCCTTGATGAGAAGGGTAAATGGAGACATGGAGGTAGGCATCCTTGATGTCCAGAGACACCATATAGTCCCCCTCTTCCAGGTTCGCGATCACTGCCCTGAGTGACTCCATCTTGAATTTGAACCTCTGTATGTAAGTGTTCAAAGACTTCAGATTTAAAATAGGTCTCACCGAGCCGTCCGGCTTTGGTACCACAAACAGCGTGGAATAATACCCCTTCCCTTGTTGCAGGAGGGGTACCTTGATTATCACCTGCTGGGAATACAGCTTGTGAATTGCCTCCAATACTGCCTCCCTGTCGGAGGGAGACGTGGGTAAAGCAGACTTCAGGAACCGGCGAGGGGGAGACGTCTCGAACTCCAATTTGTACCCCTGAGATACTACTTGGAAGGATCCAGGGGTCCACTTGCGAGTGAGCCCACTGCGCGCTGGAATTCTTGAGACGGGCCCCCACGGTGCCTGAGTCCGCTTGTAAGGCCCCAGCGTCATGCTGAGGACTTGGCAGAAGCGGGAGAGGGCTTTTGTTCCTGGGAATTGGCTGTCTGTTGCAGTCTTTTTCCCCTTCCTCTGCCCCGGGTCAGAAAAGAGGAACCTTTTGCCCGCTTGCCCTTATGGGGACGAAAGGACTGCGCCTGATAAGACGGCGTCTTTTTATGCTGAGAGGCGACCTGGGGTAAAAATGTGGATTTCCCAGCAGTTGCCGTGGCCACCAGGTCCGATAGACCGACCCCAAATAACTCCTCCCCTTTATAAGGCAATATTTCCATATGCCGTTTAGAATCCGTATCACCTGACCACTGTCGCGTCCATAACCCTCTTCTGGCAGAAATGGACAGCGCACTCACTCTTGATGCCAGAGTGCAAATATCCCTCTGTGCATCTCGCATATATAGAAATGCATCTTTTAAATGCTCTATAGTCAACAATACACTGTCCCTATCCAGGGTATCAATATTTTCAGTCAGGGAATCCGACCAAGCCACCCCAGCGCTGCACATCCAGGCTGAGGCGATTGCTGGTCGCAGTATAACACCAGTATGTGTGTATATACTTTTTAGGATATTCTCCAGTTTTCTGTCACCTGGTTCCTTGAGGGCGGCCGTATCAGGAGACGGTAACGCCACTTGTTTTGATAAGCGTGTGAGTGCTTTATCCACTCTAGGGGGTGTTTCCCAACGCGCCCTAACCTCTGGCGGGAAAGGGTATAATGCCAATAACTTTTTAGAAATTATCAGTTTTTTATCGGGGGAAACCCACGCTTCATCACACACCTCATTTAATTCATCTGATTCAGGAAAAACTACGGGTAGTTTTTTCACACCCCACATAATACCCTTTTTAGTGGTACTTGCAGTATCAGAAATGTTTAAAACCTCTCTCATTGCCGTGATCATGTAACGTGTGGCCCTACTGGAAGTCACGTTTGTCTCCTCACCGTCGACACTGGAGTCAGTATCCGTGTCGACGTCTGTATCTACCATCTGAGGTAACGGCCGTTTTAGAGCCCCTGATGGTTTCTGAGACGCCTGGACAGGGACTAGCTGATTAGCCGGCTGTCTCATGTCATCAACTGTCTTTTGTAAGGAGCTGACATTGTCACGTAAATCCTTCCATAAAGCCATCCACTCAGGTGTCGACTCCCTAGGGGGTGACATCTCTATTATAGGCAATTGCTCCGCCTCCACATCATTTTCCTCCTCATACATGTCGACACAAACGTACCGACACACAGCACACGCACAGGGAATGCTCTGATAGAGGACAGGACCCCACTAGCCCTTTGGGGAGACAGAGGGAGAGTATGCCAGCACACACCAGAGCGCTATATATATATATATATATATATAGGGACAACCTTATATAAGTGTTTCTCCCTTTATAGCTGCTGTATTGTTAATATCCCGCCAATTAGTGCCCCCCTCTCTTTTTTACCCTGTTTCTGAAGTGTAGGACTGCAGGGAAGAGTCAGGGAGACGTCCTTCCAGCGGAGCTGTGAGGGAAAATGGCGCCTGTGTGCTGAGGAGATAGGCTCCGCCCCCTTCTCGGCGGCCTTTCTCCCGCTTTTTGTGGAAATCTGGCAGGGGTTAAAATTCATCCATATAGCCCAGGGGGCTATATGTGATGCATTTTCGCCAGCCAAGGTGTTTCTATTGCTGCTCAGGGCGCCCCCCCTAGCGCCCTGCACCCTCAGTGACCGGAGTGTGAAGTGTGCTGAGAAGCAATGGCGCACAGCTGCAGTGCTGTGCGCTACCTTGTGGAAGACAGGATGTCTTCTGCCGCTGATTTTCCGGACCTGTTCTTGCTTCTGGCTCTGTAAGGGGGCCGGCGGCGCGGCTCTGGGACCGAGCTCCAAGGCTGGGCCTGTGATCGGTCCCTCTGGAGCTAATGGTGTCCAGTAGCCTAAGAAGCCCAATCCACTCTGCACGCAGGTGAGTTCGCTTCTTCTCCCCTTAGTCCCTCGATGCAGTGAGCCTGTTGCCAGCAGGTCTCACTGAAAATAAAAAAACCTAAACTAAAACTTTCACTAAGAAGCTCAGGAGAGCCCCTAGTGTGCACCCTTCTCGTTCGGGCACAAAAATCTAACGGAGGCTTGGAGGAGGGTCATAGGGGGAGGAGCCAGTGCACACCAGGTAGTACTAAAGCTTTCTATTTGTGCCCAGTCTCCTGCAGAGCCGCTATTACCCATGGTCCTTACGGAGTTCCCAGCATCCACTAGGACGTCAGAGAAAATTCCGTATTTCGGAATTTTTGGACATGGGACACACTACGTGTGTGTGTGTGTGTGTGTGTGTGTGTGTGTGTGTGAGTGTGTGTGTGTGTGTGTGTGTGTGTGTGTGTGTGTGTGTGTAAAATATATATGAGTTTAATACACTGCATCTTAACACACTCACACGTGAAAAAACAGAGAATTGGATTGATAAACTTAAAGATCAAGTATCTACATATCAACGTGATCTTATCGCCTTTAAAAAGAAGAAACTAGACACTGTAAACTCTGATTACTCGAACCATCAGGTTTACAGGTGGTTGAAAGGGGACACTAGAAACTCCACACGTAGATTCCATCACAATCCCCGATTCAGATCTCAGAGGCAATACGATAGTTCCTCTCAATCTAACTCTGACAGTGAATTTACTGACTCCAGACCACCCAGGGGTGATTTTTTAGGTCGGGGTACCCGCAAAAACACCACTCCCCCGGAAAGACGTCCCCCAAATACCCGACAAGGAGGGGCGGGAGGAAACACAAAAAAAGCCAAGGGTACAAAGACTTAACAACTGTCTTTAATTTGTCATCTGTATCCCTCACCACCACTGAGATGGAAGTCCTTTCCTTGGGTCTTTCCTTTGTCCCCACAGTAAGACACGATGCTTTTCAGTGGTCTGTTGATCACTTTAAATTTGGCAGGAAACTTAGGCTTAGGGAATTTTTCTCTAATCAGCCTTGTGAGACCCCCCAGGATCGTACTTTTTCAAAACCCAGTAGTTTTGACCCTATTTCTCACAATCCCAGTATTAAATCTTTTCTTAGACTAACTGAACATGAAATGAAACAACATGGGGGTGACCATATATATAACAACCTCAATAAACAACAGAGGCTAGCACTCCAGTCACTTAAGAAAAATGATCAAATTGTGATCCGCCCAGCCGATAAAGGCGGGGCAATAGTGGTACAGGATTGGGCTAAGTACAATAGGGAAATAAGGCAACAATTGTCAGACACCCAGACATATTGTAAAATCACCCGTAATCCCATGCCAGGGATAAAAAAACTCGTTGACTCTACCATCTCAATGGGTCTCCAGAATGATTGGATTGATACCCAGATTGCAATGTATCTCACTGTTGACCACCCGGTGTGTCCAATCCTTTACACATTGCCGAAAATTCATAAATCCCTTGATACTCCCCCTGGACGCCCCATTATCTCGGCCAATGACTCTCTTCTACAACCGATTGCTCGATTTGTAGATAGTTTTTTACAACCACTTGTGAGTAATATGTGGAGTTACATCAGGGATACTGGTGATTTTCTCGATAAAATCCATAAGATCGGTGAGATCCATGATGATGTATTATTGGCATCTATGGATGTCAATTCACTGTATACAGTGATCCCCCACTCTGCTGGACTTGAAGCACTTAGGATGGCGCTGAGTGGTGGTACTCATGGCGGTCCCCCCATTGAATTTCTGATAACACTGGCAGAACTTGTTCTTAGTAAAAATCATTTCTGCTATGGCACTGACTTCTATCTTCAGTGCAACGGGACCGCCATGGGTTCCAACCTAGCGCCAGCGTATGCTAACCTATTTATGCACCAGTATGAGAATACACATATTGTCCCAAAATTTGGAGATAAGCTGCTGTATTTTGGTCGTTACATCGACGACATTTTTGTTTTGTGGAGAGGCACGGAGTCCGAGTTTCATGGAATGGTTCAGTATCTGAATTCAATTGATAGTCCCATTCGGTTCACCTATGAAATACACCATGACTATATTAATTTCCTTGATGTTACGATTTTTCGAGAAGGTACTCACCTAGGATCTACCCTGTTTCGCAAACAAACAGATAGGAATACACTACTGTTTGCGACAAGTCACCACCCAGAAAGCCTAAAAGAGAGTATGCCTATCTCTCAATTTTTACGTGTGTTGCGAAACAATTCCTCTATGGTCACTGCTGATCAACAGCTCTCCGAGATGTCAGAGAGATTTCTTGCGAGAGGGTACTCACCGAAGGTTGTCTCCAGATGCCTTAGGAAGGCTAAGGTCAAATACAAAAATATTGGTCAGAAACCTGCATCAAGACTTGAGCCTGGTCGGCTTATATTCACTTCCACGTTTGACACAAAAACCAAGAACGCTGAAAAAGCAATCAGGAAACACTGGCCTATAGTTGCAACAGATATCAAACTGGAGGGCCTGAGCCAAAGACCTCCAATGCACTCTTACCGTCGAGGGCCTAATTTGCGACAGTTGTTGATGCGTCCAACCTTACAACCACAAGTCGCGAATCAAACATGGCTGACGAGGAAGAAAATAGGCTGTTTCCGGTGTCCGGACTGCACAACATGCAGATCTATGATGAGTGGATCCTCTTTTGCTCACCCACAAAGTGGAAAACGAATTTCAATTAAACACAAGCTGTCGTGTACGTCTGATTTTGTGATCTACATTATCATCTGCCCTTGTGGGCTTTACTATGTGGGACTTACGACACGGTGCTTCCGCGAACGCATGGCGAACCACCGTTATTCAATCAGACAGGCTCTGGAGACCAACAAAACGGACAAACCGGTAGCCAAACACTGGTTACAACACAAACACTCAGTTTCAAGTCTCAAATGCATGTTAATTGACCATATTCCACCCTCGATCCGAGGTGGTGATAGGGAATTGAAATTGAAACGACGTGAATCACGGTGGATCTTCGAGTTAGAGACACTTATCCCACAAGGTCTAAATGAAGCTAACCCATATGGGATTTTTCTGTGATAGTATATAGTCATGGTGCATTTTAACATTGTTTTGCAGACATTATTGATGCGTGTTTGGCCACTGTTTGAGTACATTGTGGCTCTCCTGACGCCAGCCATAAATATGGCGGCCTCATAAAAGCTCTATGTCTCCGGTGGCCTAAATATGCACCATTCTATTTTAATGATATTATTAAAAGTTATGTTTTATTTTTGTTTATTTTATTAATATCTTTTTTGAAAATATTGTACACCACATCTATTTGCTATTCCAGCTGACCCAATGACAACGCTTAGGTTAGACTGCCCCTTTGATGCGATTCTGTGTTGTCATGGCAACGCGCATCATTCTCTAAATTCAATTGATAATATCCCTCCGGTTGTGATGGTTAAAGCGTCATTTCCGGTAGATATGAGTCACTTCCGGTACATGTGTGCGTTCCATAGGTTGCTGGAACGCACTGACACTTCCTGTCTCTATGTGTTCGGCCCTCTAAACAACACTTCCGGTCCACGCGTGTGACTTCCGGTTAGCGCGTGCGTTCCAAGAGCCGTTGGAACGCACGGACACTTCCTGTATTATGTGTCCGGCGCTTTTGAACTATATTAGCACGTTTTAAAAGTATCTACTCTCTTTGTTGTGAGATGCCATACTTAGGACTTGTACCCATCTCTCTTTTTACAAGCATTGAACCACACTAAACGGCTTTAATGCCTGATTACAGTAAATTACCTGACAGGAAGTGACACATGTGGGTGGGGCTGGTTTAATCAAATTGATGATGGTATAAATACCTGTGTATGTGAACATGTCTGACACACTGCTTCTGGTGCTCTGTCACCACACAACACTGCTTTGTTGTCTTGACAAAGATCACTGGGATGTGATCGAAACGTCGACCTACGTATGTATCAATAAATGACCTTCTGACCTTCTTTTAAGAAATTGTTGGTGAGTGCCCTCTTTTTTCAAAAGACTATTATCAGGAACCCGAAATTCCTTGGAGTTGAGCACCACCGTGTTGTCTTCTAGTGATACAGTGCTGTGCGGATGCCCACATATCCTATATATATATATATATATATATATATATATATATATATATATTTTTTTTTTTTTTTTTTCACTCACATATATACACACACACACACACACACACACACACACACACACACACAGTGCCTTGCTAAAGTATTCATCCTCCCTTGCATTTTTTCATGTTTTGTCACCTCATAGCCTGGAATTAAAATGGATTGTTTGAAGGTTTGCATCATTTCATTCAGAGAACATGGCTACAACTTTGAAGAGGTTTTTTTTTTTTTTTTATCTGATTGTGAAGCAAAACAAATAGGACAAAATAACAGAAAACTTCAGCGTGCATAACTATTCACACTCCCCTCCAACCCCCACCCCCTCCTAAAGTCAGTACTTTGTAGAGCCACCTTTTGCGGCAATTACAGCTGCAAGTCGCTTTGGATAAGTCTCTATAAGCTTGCCACAACTTGCCACTGGGATTTTTGCCCTTTCCACAAGGCAAAACTGCTCCAGCTCCTTTATGTTGGATGGTTTCCGCTTGTGAACAGCAATCTTCAAGTCTGACCACAGATTCTCAATTGGATTGAGATCTGGGCTTTGACTAGGCCATTCCAACACATTTTAATGTTTCCCCTTAAACCACTCGAGTGCTGCTTTAGCAGTATGCTTTGGGTCATTGGGGGCAATTCAGAGTTGATCGCTGCTGCAAATTTGTTAGCAGTTGGGCAAAACCATGGTGGTCATTCCAAGTTGTTCGCTCGCTAGCTGTTTTTAGCAGCCGTGCAAACGCTATGCCGCCTCCCACTGGGAGTGTTTTTTAGCTTAGCAGAAGTGCGAACGAAAGGATCGCAGAGCGGCGGCAAAGTTTTTTTGTGCAGTTTTAGAGTAGCTCAATACCTACTCAGCGCTTGCGATCACTTCAGACTATTCAGTTCCTGTTTTGACGTCACGAACACGCCCTGCGTTTGCCTAGCCACGCCTGCGTTTTTCCTGGCACGCCTGCGTTTTTTCGAACACTCCTTGAAAACAGTCAGTTAACACCCAGAAACGCCCACTTCATGTCAATCACTCTGCGGTCAGCAGTGTGACTGAAAAACTTCTCAAGACCCTGTGTGAAACTAAATCGTGCGTTGTAAAAGTATGACGCGCGTACGCATTGCGCCGCATGCGCAGAAGTGCCATTTTTTTGCCTCGTCGCTGCACAGCGAACGAATGCAGCTAGCGATCAACTCGGAATGAGCAACCATGTGCACTGCAGGGGGGGCAGATATAACATGTGCAGAGAGAGTTAGATTTGCGTGGGGTGTGTTCAAACTGAGATCTAAATTGCAGTGTAAAAATAAAGCAGCATTCACCCTGCACAGAAACAAAATAACCCACCCAAATCTAACTCTCTCTGCAAATGTTATATCTGCCACACCTGCAGTGCACATGGTTTTGCCCAACTGTTAAAATTGCTGCTGCTATTAACTCTGAATTACCCCCATTGTCCTGCTGGAAGGTGAACCTCCATCCCAGTCTCAAATCACAGGCAGACTGAAACAGGTTTTGGTATATCCCTGTATTTAGCACCATCCATCTTTCCCTCGACTCAAAACAGTTTCCCAGTCCCTGCTGCTGAAAAACATCCACACAGCATGATGCTACCACCATGTTTCACTGTTGGGATGGTGTTTTTGGGATGATGGGATGTGTTGGGTTTGCACCAGACATAGGTTTTTCCTTTGTGGCCGAAAAGTAAAATGTTAGTCTCATCTGACCAGAGCACCTTTCCTCCATACATTTGGGGAATCGTCCACATGCCTTTTGGCAAACTCAAAACGTGCCAAACCTCAGACTTTGTGATAGTGTAGGACCTGCAAGAAGGTGAGGTACCTTGGCGAGCGGTTTGCAGGCTTCCGTGCATTGGCCAATTCACTAACTAAACCCCCATCATTTATTTATTGATGTTGTGAGGATAAGCGAGCTTGCTATGGTGAGTGCTGAACTTTGTTTGTGTATATATCTATCTCTAATATATCTATAAACACTGATCAAAAAAATAAAGGGAACACTTAAACAACACAATGTAACTCCAAGTCAATCACACTTCTGTGAAATCAAACTGTCCACTTAGAAAGCAACACTGATTGACAATCAATTTTATTTACAGGTTAGCGGGTGTGCCATGGGTTCTTCCGTGGCACCGGCACTCGCTAACCTGTATATGTTTAAAATTGAGGAAATGATTTTCTTCAATAATCCTATAATATCATCAAAAATTTTGTTTTACACCCGTTTCATCAACGACCTGTTTATGATTTGGTCAGGTGGTCATGATGAACTAGTTGAATTCATAGAGATACATAATTCCTCAATTTCACCTGTCAAATTCACTATCAGCATGAATCAAATGTCTTTACCTTTTTTAGATGTGTCTATCTCTTTACATGAGGGCATGTTAGAGACCACAGTATTTACCAAATTGACCGATAGGAACACGTTGCTCCATTATAACAGTTGTCATCCAAACAGTCTAAAGTTAGGACTGCCATATTCGCAGATGTTGCGAATATGGAGGATTAATAGCGATAAAGAGGCTGCTATTCAACAAATTGATGAATTGATAGAAAAATGTGTAGTCCGAGGATACCATTGGTCTAATCTTATTAACACCAAAGAAAAGGTCCTTAAGTTAGATAGAAATACCCTGTTGAAAAAATCAGATCGGGAGAATAAAGGGAATAAGATGCCTTGGGTTGTAAACTACAACGTACATTCTACTGAGATCAATAAGATATCAAAAAACCTTTGGAAATTAATTGAGACAGACAAGGAACTTCCTTTGACTGAAACTAAATTGATGCCATGTTATACAAGATCAAAAAATCTGAAGGACATATTGGTAAAAAAAATAAGATTTTACTTACCGATAAATCTATTTCTCGGAGTCCGTAGTGGATGCTGGGGTTCCTGAAAGGACCATGGGGAATAGCGGCTCCGCAGGAGACAGGGCACAAAAAGTAAAGCTTTTCCGATCAGGTGGTGTGCACTGGCTCCTCCCCCTATGACCCTCCTCCAGACTCCAGTTAGGTACTGTGCCCGGACGAGCGTACACAATAAGGGAGGATTTTGAATCCCGGGTAAGACTCATACCAGCCACACCAATCACACCGTACAACTTGTGATCTAAACCCAGTTAACAGTATGATAACAGCGGAGCCTCTGAAAGATGGCTTCCTTCAACAATAACCCGAATTAGTTAACAATAACTATGTACAACTTATGCAGATAATCCGCACTTGGGATGGGCGCCCAGCATCCACTACGGACTCCGAGAAATAGATTTATCGGTAAGTAAAATCTTATTTTCTCTATCGTCCTAGTGGATGCTGGGGTTCCTGAAAGGACCATGGGGATTATACCAAAGCTCCCAAACGGGCGGGAGAGTGCGGATGACTCTGCAGCACCGAATGAGAGAACTCCAGGTCCTCCTTAGCCAGAGTATCAAATTTGTAAAATTTTACAAACGTGTTCTCCCCTGACCACGTAGCTGCTCGGCAAAGTTGTAATGCCGAGACCCTTCGGGCAGCCGCCCAAGATGAGCCCACCTTCCTTGTGGAGTGGGCCTTTACAGATTTAGGCTGTGGCAAGCCTGCCACAGAATGTGCAAGTTGGATTGTGCTACAGATCCAACGAGCAATCGTCTGCTTAGACGCAGGAGCACCCATCTTGTTGGGTGCATACAATATAAACAACGAGTCAGATTTTCTGACTCCAGCTGTCCTTGCAATATATATTTTTAATGCTCTGACAACGTCCAGTAACTTGGAGTCCTCCAAGTCACTTGTAGCCGCAGGCACTACAATAGGCTGGTTCAGATGAAATGCTGACACCACCTTAGGGAGAAAATGCGGACGAGTCCGCAGTTCTGCCCTGTCCGAATGGAAAATCAGATATGGGCTTTTGTAAGATAAAGCTGCCAATTCTGACACTCTCCTGGCAGAAGCCAGGGCTAGAAGCATGGTCACTTTCCATGTGAGATATTTCAAATCCACCTTTTTTAGTGGTTCAAACCAATGAGATTTTAGGAAGTCCAAAACCACATTTAGATCCCACGGTGCCACTGGAGGCACCACAGGAGGCTGTATATGCAGCACTCCCTTAACAAAGGTCTGGACTTCAGGGACTGAAGCCAATTCTTTTTGAAAGAAAATCGACAGGGCCGAAATTTGAACCTTAATAGATCCCAATTTGAGACCCATTGACAATCCTGATTGCAGGAAATGTAGGAATCGACCCAGTTGAAATTCCTCCGTCGGAGCACTCCGATCTTCGCACCACGCAACATATTTTCGCCAAATTCGGTGATAATGTTGCACGGTTACTTCCTTCCTTGCTTTAATCAAAGTAGGAATGACTTCTTCCGGCATGCCTCTTTCCTTTAGGATCCGGCGTTCAACCGCCATGCCGTCAAACGCAGCCGCGGTAAGTCTTGAAACAGACAGGGACCCTGCTGAAGCAAGTCCCTCCTTAGAGGTAGAGGCCACGGATCTTCCGTGATCATCTCTTGAAGTTCCGGGTACCAAGTCCTCCTTGGCCAATCCGGAACCACTAGTATCGTTCTTACGCCTCTTTGCCGTATAATTCTCAATACTTTTGGTATGAGAGGCAGAGGAGGAAACACATACACCGACTGGTACACCCAAGGCGTTACCAGCGCGTCCACAGCTATTGCCTGCGGATCTCTTGACCTGGCGCAATACCTGTCCAGTTTTTTGTTGAGGCGAGACGCCATCATGTCCACCATTGGTCTTTCCCAACGGGTTACCAGCATGTGGAAGACTTCTGGATGAAGTCCCCACTCTCCCGGGTGAAGATCGTGTCTGCTGAGGAAGTCTGCTTCCCAGTTGTCCACTCCCGGGATGAACACTGCTGACAGTGCTATCACATGATTCTCTGCCCAGCGAAGAATCCTTGCAGCTTCTGCCATTGCCCTCCTGCTTCTTGTGCCGCCCTGTCTGTTCACATGGGCGACTGCCGTGATGTTGTCCGACTGGATCAATACCGGTTTTCCCTGAAGCAGAGGTTCTGCCTGGTTTAGAGCATTGTATATTGCTCTTAGTTCCAGAATGTTTATGTGAAGAGACGTTTCCAGGCTCGTCCATACTCCCTGGAAGTTTCTTCCTTGTGTGACTGCTCCCCAGCCTCTCAGGCTGGCGTCCGTGGTCACCAGGATCCAATCCTGTATGCCGAATCTGCGGCCCTCCAATAGATGAGCACTCTGCAACCACCACAGAAGAGACACCCTTGTCCTTGGAGACAGGGTTATCCGTAGGTGCATCTGAAGATGCGACCCTGACCATTTGTCCAACAAATCCCTTTGGAAAATTCTTGCGTGGAATCTGCCGAATGGAATCGCTTCGTAAGAAGCCACCATTTTTCCCAGGACTCTTGTGCATTGATGTACAGACACCTTTCCTGGTTTTAGGAGGTTCCTGACAAGCTCGGATAACTCCTTGGCTTTTTCCTCCGGGAGAAAAACCTTTTTCTGAACCGTGTCCAGAATCATCCCTAGGAACAGCAGACGAGTTGTCGGCATTAACTGGGATTTTGGAATATTCAGAATCCACCCGTGCTGTTTTAGCACTTCTTGAGACAGTGCTAATCCCATCTCTAGCTGTTCTCTGGACCTCGCCCTTATTAGGAGATCGTCCAAGTATGGGATAATTAATACGCCTTTTCTTCGAAGAAGAATCATCATCTCGGCCATTACCTTTGTAAAGATCCGAGGTGCCGTGGACAATCCGAACGGCAGCGTCTGAAACTGATAGTGACAGTTTTGTACAACGAACCTGAGGTACCCCTGGTGTGAGGGGTAAATTGGAACGTGGAGATACGCATCCTTGATGTCCAAGGATACCATAAAGTCCCCCTCTTCCAGGTTCGCTATCACTGCTCTGAGTGACTCCATTTTGAACTTGAACTTCTTTATGTACAGGTTCAAGGACTTCAGATTTAGAATAGGCCTTACCGAGCCATCCGGCTTCGGTACCACAAAAAGAGTGGAATAATACCCCTTCCCTTGTTGCAGAAGAGGTACCTTGACTATCACCTGCTGAGAGTACAGCTTGTGAATGGCTTCCAACACCGTCTCCCTTTCGGAGGGGGACGTTGGTAAAGCAGACCTCAGGAAACGGCGAGGTGGATCTGTCTCTAATTCCAACCTGTATCCCTGAGATATTATCTGCAGGATCCAGGGATCTACTTGCGAGTGAGCCCACTGCGCGCTGTAATTTTTGAGACGACCGCCCACCGTCCCCGAGTCCGCTTGAGAAGCCCCAGCGTCATGCTGAGGCTTTTGTAGAAGCCGGGGAGGGCTTCTGATCCTGGGAAGGAGCTGCGTGTTGCTGTCTCTTCCCTCGACCTTTGCCTCGTGGCAAATATGAATAGCCCTTTGCTCTCTTATTTTTAAAGGAACGAAAGGGCTGCGGTTGAAAAGTCGGTGCCTTTTTCTGTTGGGGAGTGACTTGAGGTAGAAAGGTGGATTTCCCGGCTGTAGCCGTGGCCACCAAATCTGATAGACCGACTCCAAATAACTCCTCCCCCTTATACGGCAAAACTTCCATATGCCGTTTTGAATCCGCATCGCCTGTCCACTGTCGCGTCCATAAAGCTCTTCTGGCCGAAATGGACATAGCACTTACCCGTGATGCCAGTGTGCATATATCCCTCTGTGCATCACGCATATAAAGAAATGCATCCTTTATTTGTTCTAACGACAGTAAAATATTGTCCCTGTCCAGGGTATCAATATTTTCAATCAGGGATTCTGACCAAACTACCCCCGCACTGCCCATCCAGGCAGTTGCTACAGCTGGTCGTAGTATAACACCTGCCTGTGTGTATATACTTTTTTGGATATTTTCCATCCTCCTATCTGATGGATCTTTAAGTGCGGCCGTCTCAGGAGAGGGTAACGCCACTTGTTTAGATAAGCGTGTTAGCGCCTTGTCCACCCTAGGAGGTGTTTCCCAGCGCTCCCTAACCTCTGGCGGGAAAGGGTATAATGCCAATAATTTCTTTGAAATTATCAGCTTTTTATCAGGGGCAACCCACGCTTCATTACACACGTCATTTAGTTCTTCTGATTCAGGAAAAACTATAGGTAGTTTTTTCATACCCCACATAATACCCTGTTTAGTGGTACCTGTAGTATCAGCTAAATGTAACGCCTCCTTCATTGCCAAAATCATATAACGTGTGGCCCTACTGGAAAATACGGTTGATTCGTCACCGTCACCACTGGAGTCATCGCCTGTGTCTGGGTCTGTGTCGACCGACTGAGGCAAAGGGCGTTTCACAGCCCCTGACGGTGTTTGAGTCGCCTGGACAGGCACTAATTGATTGTCCGGCCGTCTCATGTCGTCAAACGACTGCTTTAGCGTGTTGACACTATCCCGTAGTTCCATAAATAAAGGCATCCATTCTGGTGTCGACCCCCTAGGAGGTGACATCCCCATATTTGGCAATTGCTCCGCCTCCACACCAATATCGTCCTCATACATGTCGACACACACGTACCGACACACAGCAGACACACAGGGAATGCTCCTAATGAAGACAGGACCCACTAGCCCTTTGGGGAGACAGAGGGAGAGTTTGCCAGCACACACCAAAAGCGCTATATATATATCAGGGATAGCCTTATAATAAGTGCTCCCCTATAGCTGCTTTGTTATATAAAAATATCGCCATAAATTTGCCCCCCCTCTCTGTTTTACCCTGTTTCTGTAGTGCAGTGCAGGGGAGAGACCTGGGAGCCGTCCTGACCAGCGGAGCTGTGAGAGGAAATGGCGCCGTGTGCTGAGGAGATAGGCCCCGCCCCTTTTCCGGCGGGCTCGTCTCCCGCTATTTTGAGAAATCAGGCAGGGGTTAAATATCTCCATATAGCCTCTAGGGCTATATGTGAGGTATTTTTAGCCTTTATAGGTACTCATTTTGCCTCCCAGGGCGCCCCCCTCCCAGCGCCCTGCACCCTCAGTGACTGCCGTGTGAAGTGTGCTGAGAGGAAAATGGCGCACAGCTGCAGTGCTGTGCGCTACCTTTAGAAGACTGCAGGAGTCTTCAGCCGCCGATTCTGGACCTCTTCTGTCTTCAGCATCTGCAAGGGGGCCGGCGGCGCGGCTCCGGTGACCATCCAGGCTGTACCTGTGATCGTCCCTCTGGAGCTTGATGTCCAGTAGCCAAGAAGCCAATCCATCCTGCACGCAGGTGAGTTGACTCCTTCTCCCCTCAGTCCCTCGCTGCAGTGATCCTGTTGCCAGCAGGAATCACTGTAACATAAAAAACCTAGCTAAACTTTCTCTAAGCAGCTCTTTAGGAGAGCCACCTAGATTGCACCCTTCTCGGCCGGGCACAAAAATCTAACTGGAGTCTGGAGGAGGGTCATAGGGGGAGGAGCCAGTGCACACCACCTGATCGGAAAAGCTTTACTTTTTGTGCCCTGTCTCCTGCGGAGCCGCTATTCCCCATGGTCCTTTCAGGAACCCCAGCATCCACTAGGACGATAGAGAAATAAGATTTTACTCACCGGTAAATCTATTTCTCGTAGTCCGTAGTGGATGCTGGGAACTCCGTAAGGACCATGGGGAATAGCGGCTCCGCAGGAGACTGGGCACAACTAAAGAAAGCTTTAGGACTACCTGGTGTGCACTGGCTCCTCCCTCTATGACCCTCCTCCAGACCTCAGTTAGGATACTGTGCCCGGAAGAGCTGACACAATAAGGAAAGGATTTGGAATCCCGGGTAAGACTCATACCAGCCACACTGTATAACTCGTGATACTATACCCAGTTAACAGTATGAAATATAACTGAGCCTCTCAACAGATGGCTCAACAATAACCCTTTAGTTAACCAATAACTATATACAAGTATTGCAGACAATACGCACTTGGGACGGGCGCCCAGCATCCACTACGGACTACGAATAATAGATTTACCGGTGAGTAAAATCTTATTTTCTCTAACGTCCTAAGTGGATGCTGGGAACTCCGTAAGGACCATGGGGATTATACCAAAGCTCCCAAACGGGCGGGAGAGTGCGGATGACTCTGCAGCACCGAATGAGCGAACTCTAGGTCCTCCTCAGCCAGGGTATCAAACTTGTAGAATTTAGCAAATGTGTTTGACCCCGACCAAGTAGCTGCTCTGCAAAGTTGTAAAGCCGAGACCCCTCGGGCAGCCGCCCAAGAAGAGCCCACCTTCCTCGTGGAATGGGCTTTTACAGATTTAGGATGCGGCAGTCCAGTTGCAGAATGTGCAAGTTGAATCGTGCTACAGATCCAGCGAGCAATAGTCTGCTTTGAAGCAGGCGCACCCAACTTGTTGGGTGCATGCAGGATAAATAGCGAGTCAGTCTTTCTGACTCCAGCTGTCCTGGAAACATAGATTTTTAGGCCCGGACTACGTCCAGCAACTTGGAATCCTCCAAGTCACGAGTAGCCGCAGGCACCACAATAGGCTGGTTCAAATGAAAAGCTGAAACCACCTTTGGGAGAAATTGGGGACGAGTCCTCAATTCCGCCCTATCCATATGGAAAATCAGATAAGGGCTTTTACACGATAAAGCCGCCAATTCTGACACACGCCTGGCCGAAGCCAAGGCCAACAGCATGACCACTTTCCACGTGAGATATTTTAAATCCACGTTTTAAGTGGTTCAAACCAATGTGACTTTAGGAAATTCAACACCACGTTGAGATCCCAAGGTGTCACTGGGGGCTGAATATGCAGCACTCCCTTAACAAATGTCTGAACTTCAGGTAGTGAAGCCAGTTCTTTCTGGAAGAAAATCGATAGAGCCGAAATCTGGACCGTAATGGAACCCAATCTTAGGCCCATAGTCACCTCTGACTGTAGGAAGTGCAGAAAACGGCCCAGCTGAAATTCCTCCGTTGGGGCCTTCCTGGCCTCACACCACGCAACATATTTTCGCCATATGCGGTGATAATGGTTTGCGGTCACTTCTTTCCTAGCTTTAATCAGCGTAGGGATGACTTCCTCCGGAATGCCCTTTTCCTTCAGGATTCGGCGTTCAACCGCCATGCCGTCAAACGCAGCCGCGGTAAGTCTTGGAACAGACAGGGCCCCTGCTGCAGCAGGTCCTGTCTGAGCGGCAGAGGCCATGGGTCCTCTGAGATCATTTCTTGAAGTTCTGGGTACCAAGCTCTTCTTGGCCAATCCGGAACAATGAGTATAGTTCTTACTCCTCTTCGTCTTATTATCCTCAGTACCTTGGGTATGAGAGGAAGAGGAGGGAACACATAAACCGACTGGTACACCCACGGTGTTACTAGAGCGTCCACAGCTATTGCCTGGGGGTCTCTCGACCTGGCGCAATATCTTTCTAACTTTTTGTTGAGGCGGGACGCCATCATGTCCACCTGTGGCCGTTCCCAGCGATTTACAATCAGCTGAAAGACTTCTGGATGAAGTCCCCACTCTCCCGGGTGGAGGTCGTGCCTGCTGAGGAAGTCTGCTTCCCAGTTGTCCACTCCCGGAATGAACACTGCTGACAGTGCTAACACGTGATTTTCTGCCCATCGGAGAATCCTTGTGGCTTCTGCCATCGCTGTCCTGCTTCTCGTGCCGCCCTGTCGGTTTACATGGGCGACCGCCGTGAGGTTGTCTGACTGGATCAGTACCGGCTGGTTTTGAAGCAGGGGTCTTACCTGACTTAGGGCATTGTAGATGGCCCTTAGTTCCAGAATATTTATGTGTAGGGAAATCTCCTGGCTTGACCATAGCCCTTGGAAGTTTCTTCCCTGTGTGACTGCCCCCCAGCCTCGAAGGCTGGCATCCGTGGTCACCAGGACCCAGTCCTGTATGCCGAATCTGCGGCCCTCTAGAAGATGAGCACTCTGCAGCCACCACAGCAGAGACATCCTGGTCCTTGGAGACAGGGTTATCAGCCGATGCATCTGAAGATGGGATCCGGACCACTTGTCCAACAGATCCCACTGAAAGATTCTTGCATGGAACCTGCCGAATGGAATTGCTTCGTAGGAAGCTACCATTTTTCCCAGGACTCGCGTGCAGTGATGCACCGAGACCTGTTTTGGTTTCAGGAGATCTCTGACTAGAGACGACAACTCCTTGGCTTTCTCCTCTGGGAGAAACACCCTTTTCTGGTCTGTGTCCAGAACCATCCCCAGAAACAGTAGACGTGTCGTAGGAACCAGCTGTGACTTTGGAATATTCAGAATCCAACCGTGCTGTTGTAGCACCTCCCGAGATAGTGCTACCCCGACCAACAACTGCTCCCTGGACCTCGCCTTTATAAGGAGATCGTCCAAGTATGGGATAATTTAAAACTCCCTTTTTTCGAAGGAGTATCATCATTTCGGCCATTACCTTGGTAAATACCCTCGGTGCCGTGGACAGACCAAACGGCAACGTCTGGAATTGGTAATGACAGTCCTGTACCACAAATCTGAGGTACTCATGGTGAGGAAGGTAAATGGGGACATGTAGGTAAGCATCCTTGATGTCCAGTGATACCATGTAATCCCCTTCCTCCAGGCTTGAAATAACCGCCCTGAGCGATTCCATCTTGAACTTGAACCTTTTTATATAGGTGTTCAAGGATTTCAAATTTAAAATGGGTCTCACCGAACCGTGCGGTGGACTTAGAGGAAGCGGGGGAGGGCTTTTGTTCCTGGGAACTGGCTGTATGCTGCAGCTTTTTTCCTCTACCTCTGCCTCTGGGCAGAAAGGACGCGCCTCTAACCCGCTTGCCTTTCTGGGGCCGAAAGGACTGTACCTGATAATACGGTGCTTTCTTTGGCTGTGAGGGAACATAGGGTAAAAATGCTGACTTCCCAGCTGTCGCTGTGGAAACGAGGTCCGAGAGACCATCCCCAAACAACTCCTCACCCTTGTAAGGCAAAACTTCCATGTGCCTTTTAGAATCTGCATCCCCTGTCCACTGCCGAGTCCATAAACCCCTCCTGGCAGAAATGGACATTGCACTTATTTTAGATGCCAGCCGGCAAATATCCCTCTGTGCATCTCTCATGTATAAGACTGCGTCTTTAATATGCTCTATGGTTAGCAATATAGTGTCCCTGTCTAAGGTATCAATATTTTCTGACAGGGAACTGACCACGCAGCTGCAGCACTGCACATCCATGCTGAAGCAATAGCTGGTCTCAGTATAATACCTGAGTGTGTATAAACAGACTTCAGGATAGCCTCCTGCTTCCTATCAGCAGGCTCCGTTAGGGCGGCCGTGTCCGGAGACGGTAGTGCCACCTTCTTTGACAGGCGTGTGAGCGCTTTATCTACCCTAGGGGATGTCTCCCAATGTGACCTATCCTCTGGCGGGAAAGGGTACGCCATTAGTAACTTTTTAGAAATTACTAGTTTCTTATCGGGGGAAGCCCACGCTTCTTCACACACTTCATTTAATTCATCAGAAGGGGGAAAAACCACTGGTAGTTTTTTCTCCCCAAACATAATACCCTTTTTTGTGGTACCTGGGGTAATATCAGAAATGTGCAACACATTTTTCATTGCCGTAATCATGTAACGTGTGGCTCTATTGGAATGTACACTAGTCTCATCATCGTCGACACTGGAGTCAGTATCTGTGTCGACATCTGTGTCTGCCATCTGAGGTAGCGGGCGTTTTAGAGCCCCTGATGGCTTTTGAGACGTCTGGGCAGGCACGGGCTGAGAAGCCGGCTGTCCCACATCTGATATGTCGTCAAACCTTTTATGTAAGGAGTTGACACTGTCGCGTAATTCCTTCCACATATCCATCCACTCAGGTGTCGACCCCGCAGGGGGTGACATCACATTTATCGGCACCTGCTCCGCCTCCACATAAGCCTCCTCATCAAACATGTCGACACAGCCGTACCGACACACCGCACACACACAGGGAATGCTCTGACTGAGGACAGGACCCCACAAAGCCCTTTGGGGAGACAGAGAGAGAGTATGCCAGCACACACCAGAGCGCTATATAAAACAGGGATACACACTACACAGTGATTTTACCCATTATAGCTGCTTATATATATCACAGATTGCGCCTAAATTTAGTGCCCCCCCTCTCTTTTTTACCCTATGTAGTCTGGAACTGCAGGGGAGAGCCTGGGGAGCGATCCTTCCAGCGGAGCTGTGAGGGAAAATGGCGCCAGTGTGCTGAGGGAGATAGCCCCGCCCCTTTTTCCGGCGGGCTTCTCCCGCTTTTTTTATACAGTTATGGCAGGGGATTTTACACATATATAGTCTTAAAGGCTATATTATGTGTTAATTTGCCAAGTAAGGTACTTATATTGCAGCCCAGGGCGTCCCCCCAACCCAGCGCCCTGCACCCATCAGTGACCGGAGTATGTGGTGTGCCTGGGGAGCAATGGCGCACAGCTGCAGTGCTGTGCGCTACCTTAATGAAGACCGAAGTCTTCTGCCGCCGATTTCCAGGAACGTCTTCTTGCTTCTGGCTCTGCTAGGGGGATGGCGGCGCGGCTCTGGGACCGGACGACCGAGGCTGGGCCTGTGTTCGATCCCTCTGGAGCTAATGGTGTCCAGTAGCCTAGAAGCCCAAGCTAGCTGCAAGCAGGTAGGTTCGCTTCTCTCCCCTAGGTCCCTCGTAGCAGTGAGTCTGTTGCCAGCAGATCTCACTGAAAATAAAAAACCTAAATATTACTTTCTTTCTAAGAGCTCAGGAGAGCCCCTAGTGTGCATCCAGCTCGGCCGGGCACAAAATTCTAACTGAGGTCTGGAGGAGGGTCATAGAGGGAGGACCAGTGCACACCAGGTAGTCCTAAAGCTTTCTTTAGTTGTGCCCAGTCTCCTGCGGAGCCGCTATTCCCCATGGTCCTTACGGAGTTCCCAGCATCCACTTAGGACGTTAGAGAAATGATATTTCTATTACTCGTCCGGAATCATCAGATTTATTTTCAAGACCGGTAAGAGGCTGCACACGTTGTTCCTGTACGACCTGTAGGTATCTTATTAGTGGTGATACTTTTTGTCATCCACATAGTGGAAAGAAATACTTCATTAGGGACCATTTAACTTGCAACAGCAGCTTTGTGGTGTACCAGATTGTGTGCCCATGCGGGTTATCTTACATTGGAAAGACTCAAAAGAAATTCAAAGAACGGATGGCGGTGCACCGCTCAACAATCAAATTAGCCTTGGAGACCGGGGAGAGTGATCAACCCGTGGCGAAACATTTTTTAGAAGCTCGCCACAGCCTTGCAAGTCTACGTTACCGAATGATAGACCACATACCTGCCTCTAGAAGGGGTGGCGATAGGGGTGCCCTTCTGATTAAGAAGGAAACCGAATGGATCATTCGTTTGGGGGTTATGGCTCCAAAAGGACTTAATGACAAATTAACATTGGGAGCCTTATTGTAAGTGCATGCCTTTAACAAGTCTGTGCAGTTGTGTAAGGGTGGACCACGTGGTTGAATCATCACTATATTAATGCAATTATGGCAAAAAAGGGGTCAATCATTTTTACATATATTTTATAGCATTAGATTATTTTACAATGGTAATTACACCCTTATGGGTATATCTTGTTTATATTATGGTCTTTATAAACATATGATCCGATTTTCCATTCTAATAAGATAGATTGTGTATTTCAGCTATGCTGTCCACTCTTATTATCCAAATATTGTTAGGGGTGCTGGTTTTAGATTACACTTATTTTTATTATAGATCACATATATTGTTATCTCCGGTTGTCATGGAGACGTGTGGGGTGGACGTGCATCATGCAGCTGCATGATGACGTCATTACATAGCGCCGCCGCTGGGGGAACACCATGGCTGGATGGAGCCCACATGACGCGCTGCAGCGTTACCTGACAGCGCCAGGGATGGGATTAAGTCCATGCTGGAAGGCACCTGTGGGATACGCTGTGACGTGATCAGGGTGTGCCATCGCCGGGGGGGAACGCCCATGTCGGAGGCGGTCACTTGGTGCAGGGATGTTTAAAAGGTAAGAGTTGTTTGTATCATTATGGAAGCCTGATGAAAATCTGAATAAGATTGAAACGTTGCAGACATGCTAGTTGTTGTTTTTTCTTCATCCTGAGCCCTGAGTGCCGCACTTTCATTTGTCTACATTGTACTTTTTTACTGTGAGGGCACCGGGTCAAGTTTATTTCAAATGAGGAGTGCCGGACTTACCACGCTATATCTATATATATCTATATATCTCTCTAATATATCTATATACACTGCTCAAAAAATAAAGGGAACACTTAAACAACACAATGTAACTCCAAGTCAATCACACTTCTGTGAAATCAAACTGTCCGCTTAGGAAGCAACACTGATTGACAATCAATTTCACATGCTGTTGTGCAAATGGAATAGACAACAGGTGGAAATTATAGGCTATTAGTAAGACACCCCCAATAAAGGAGTTGTTCTGCAGGTGGTGACCACAGACCACTTCTCAGCTCCTATGCTTTCTGGCTGATGTTTTGGTCACTTTTGAAAGCTGGCGGTGCTTTCACTCTAGTGGTAGCATGAGACGGAGTCTACAACCCACACAAGTGGCTCAGGTAGTGCAGCTCATCCAGGATGGCACATCAATGCGAGCTGTGGCAAGAAGGTTTGCTGTGTCTGTCAGCGTAGTGTCCAGAGCATGGAGGCGCTACCAGAAGACAGGCCAGTACATCAGGAGACGTGGAGGAGGCCAACAACCCAGCAGCAGGACCGCTACCTCCGGCTTTGTGCAAGGAGGAACAGGAGAAGCACTGCCAGAGCCCTGCAAAATGACCTCCAGCAAGCCACAAATGTGCATGTGTCTACTCAAATGATCAGAAACAGACTCCATGAGGGTGGTATGAGGGCCCGACGTCCACAGGTGGTGGTTGTGCTTACAGCCCAACACCGTGCAGGACGTTTGGCATTTGCCAGAGAACACCAAGATTGGCAAATTCGCCACTGGCGCCCTGTGCTCTTCACAGATGAAAGCAGGTTCTCACTGAGCAAGTGTGACAAACGTGACAGAGTCTGGAGACGCCAAGGAGAACGTTCTGCTGCCTGCAACATCCTCCAGCATGACCGGTTTGGCAGTGGGTCAGTAATGGTGTGGGGTGTCATTTCTTTGGGGGGCCACACAGCCCTCCATGTGCTCGCCAGAGGTTGCCTTACTGCCATTAGGTACCGAGATGAGATCCTCAGACCCCTTGTGAGACCATATGCTGGTGCGGTTGGCCCTGGGTTCCTCCTAATGCAAGACAATGCTAGACCTCATGTGGCTGGAGTGTGTCAGCAGTTCCTGCAAGACGAAGGCATTGATGCTATGGACTGGCCCGCCCGTTCCCCAGACCTGAATCCAATTGAGCACATCTGGGACATCATGTCTCGCTCCATCCACCAACGCCACGTTGCACCACAGACTGTCCAGGAGTTGGCGGATGCTTTAGTCCAGGTCTGGGAGGAGATCCCTCAGGAGACCATCCGCCACCTCATCAGGAGCATGCCCAGGCATTGTAGGGAGGTCATACAGGCACGTGGAGGCCACACACATTAGTGAGCCTCATTTTGACTTGTTTTAAGGACATTACATCAAAGTTGGATTAGCATGTAGTGTGTTTTTACACTTTTGAGTGTGACTCCAAATTCAGACCTCCATGGGTTAATAAATTTGATTTCCATTGATAATTTTTGTGTGATTTTGTTGTCAGCACATTCAACTATGTAAAGAACAAAGTATTTAATAAGAATATTTCATTCATTCAGATCTAGGATGTGTTATTTTAGTGTTCCCTTTATTTTTTTGAACAATATCTCTCTCTATCTCTCTCTCTATCTATATCTATCTATATCTATCTCTCTCTATCTATATCTATATCTCCCTATCTCTCTCTATCTATATCTATATCTCCCTATCTCTCTCTATCTATCTGATAGAGGGCACTCACCATAATTAAAAATCACACATTTGGTTTCCAGTGTGAAGAGGTCTCTGCTGCCTGTCTTGATAAAGACCCTCTTGGTGTCGAAATGTCGACTTTATATGGAATGAAGACCTCTTAAGAAAGACTTTGTTGTATTTTAATTGTGGCGAGTGACCTCAGTGGGTAGATTTGAGGAACATGCAATGTTACCAATGTGGAGCACCCCGATGATGTTACAATTCGGATGTGAGTGCGAATTACTGAATGAATGAATGAATGAATGAATATATATATATTCATTCATACATTATATATATATATATATATATATATATATACACACACACATACATACATACATACATACATACATACATACATACATACATATATATATATATATTTATTTATTATCTATATCTCTGTATCTATCTCGAAAGCCAATTGACCTGTCAATATAGTAAACACACAGACGAAAGCAACAAACACGATGTGCCATTTTGGAATGACACATCGTGCCCGTAGGCAGCAGAAGTTTACTCTCACTCCCCAGTCCCTGACTATATCAAGCAAAATAGAAATGCAATGGCCATCCCCCGCAAGCTTTGATTTAATTTTTTTTTTTTTTTTTTTCCTTGGGAGGCTGCCCGTGGTCTGTTTCTAATTGAAAAAAATTGGCTGCACATTCAACCACTCAATTTTTTTTTTTTTCATAAAACACATAATTAAATAGTTTATGGGAGTAAAAATAGATACACACCTCATTAACATAAAACATTACAACACACAAAAAGGTAGCAGGTGGTGCAGCACACATCAGCCAAATTAGCAAGATAGTATACTTACATTTATTTAAAAAAGCAGATGTGTATTAAACAGCACAATACATTCATAAAAATAGGATTAGGGGGATACTTGGAATCCAATTAGTACCATGCGGTATAGACTGGTCCACTAGGAGACTTGGGCACTATAGAAGTTTGATTAGGTGTGCTGGCTCCTCCCTCTATGCCCCTCCTACCAGACTCAGTTTAGTAACTGTGCCGAAGGAGACAGACATACTTTGAGAGAAGGATATATAAAAAGGTTTAGTGGTGAGATTTCGAACCAGAACAAACATAACAAGAGGAAAGCCATAGTAACCAAACGCTTAAACAGACCAGCATTGCAGAACCAACCCACGTAACTTAACCAAGTAACAGTGCAGGAAAAACTAAGCATTGGGCGGGCTTCCAGTATACCCTATGGACTACGAGAAAAGGATTTACCAGTAGGTAATTAAAATCCTATTTTCTCTTACGTTGTAGGGGATACTGGGAATCCATTTAGTACCATGGGGAAGTACAAAGCTCCCAATCCGGGTGAGAGAGTGCTGAGGTTCCTGCAGAACTGATTAACCTCTGAGGACCTTTAGTTTGGTCAAAGTATCTAACTTGTAAAACTTAGCAAACGTGGTCGAAGCCGACCAAGTAGCTGCTCGGCAGAGCTGTAAAGTCAAGACACCCTGGGCAGCCGCCCAAGGACAACCCACCGACCTAGTAGAGTGTGCCTGTCCAGATTTTGGAACCGGCA
This sequence comes from Pseudophryne corroboree, assembly GCF_028390025.1. Lineage (NCBI taxonomy): Eukaryota > Metazoa > Chordata > Amphibia > Anura > Myobatrachidae > Pseudophryne > Pseudophryne corroboree. The sequence continues at coordinate 700,607,705 of NC_086447.1, forward strand.
CACCTGCCATGGAATAAGCATGCTGGATAGTGAACCTGAACCAGCACGCAATTGACTGCTTTGAAGCAGAAAACACAATTTTATTGGGATCATAGAGAACGAACAGCGAGCTGTCCGATTTCCTGTTACGAGCTGTTCTCTTTACATACACCTTCAAAGCCCTCACAACATCCAAAGACTTTGAAGTAGCAGAGGTGTCCCTAACAACCAGAACCACAATAGGTTGGTTAATGTGAAACGCGGACACCACCTTAGGATGAAATTGCTGACGAGTCCCGAGTTCAGCTCTGTCCTCATGGAAAATTAGGTAGGGGCTATTGTAAGACAACTCCGACACAAGTTTTGCTGAAGCCAATGTCAACAGCGCGTAAGGTACTTTACATCTACCTCCTGTAACGGTTCAAGCCAGTCCGATTGGAGGAACTGCAGCACCAAATTGAGATCCCAAGGTGCCGTGGGAGGCACAAAGGGAAGTTGGATGTGCAGAACACCTTTCAAGAAGGTCTGGACCTCAGGGAGAGAAGCCAATTGTTTCTGAAAGAAAACTGATAAGGCCGAAATATGAACTTTTATGGAGCCTTGACGTTGGCCCGCATGCACTCCAAACTGCAGAAAAAGCAGGAAACGTTCCAGTTGAAATTCCACCGCATAATATTGTCTGCTCTCACACCAAGACACATATTTCTTCCAAATACGGTGGTAATGTTTAGACGTTACCCCCTTCCTGGCTTGGATCATAGTCGGGATGACCTTGTCAGGAATCCCTCTCCTGGCTAGAATCAGCCGGTCAACTTCCATGTCGTTAAACGTAGCCGCGGTAAGTCTTGATAGATGAACGGGCCCTGTTGCAGAAGATCCTCGCAAAGAGGTAGAGGCCACGAAACTTCGACGAGCATCTCTAGAAGATCCGCATACCAGGCCCTTCAAATCCAGTCCGGAGAAATGAGGATTGCTTGAACCTTTTCCCTTTTAATTCTTTTTAGAATTCTTGGGATCAGAGGAAGTGGAGGAAACATGTACACCAGCTGGTAGACCCACGGAGTTGTCAGAGTGTCTACCGCCACTGCTTGTGGGTCTCTTGACCTGGAACAATACCTCTTGAGCTTCTTGTTGAGTCGAGAGGCCATCATGTCGATTTGTGGATATCCCCACCGACGTGTCAACAACCGGAACACCTCTGGGTGAAGGCCCCATTCCCCCGGGTGCAGGTCGTGTCTGCTGAGGAAGTCTGCTTCCCAGTTGGCTACTCCCGGGATGAAGACCGCCGACAACGCAACTGCGCATTTTTCCATCCAGAGAAGAATTCTTGACACCTCTGACATTGTGGCTCTGCTTTTCGTTCCGCCCTGACGGCTTATGTATGTCACTGCCGTCACATTGTCCGACTGGACCTCAATAGCCAGATTCTGAAGAAGAATTGCGGCCTGCTGAAGGGCGTTGTAGACAGCCCTGAGTTCCAGGATGTTTATTGGAAGGACCACTTCCTGACTTGACCATCTCACCTGAAACTGCACCCCCTGGATGACTGCGCCCCAACCGCTGAGGCTTGCGTCTGTGGTTAGCAGAATCCAATTCTGAATCCCAAACCTCCGACGCTCGACGAGCGTAGAAGTCTGTAGCCACCACAGGAGGGAGATCCTGGCTTTTGGAGACAAACAAATCCTCTGGTGCATGTAAAGATGCGATCCTGACCATTTATCCAACAGATATAGCTGGAAGGGCCTTGCATGAAACCTTCCGTACTGAATCGCCTCTTAAGAGGCCACCATTTTCCCCAGAAGGCATCTGCAGAGATGCACCGAGATCCAGGCTGGTTTCAGGACAGCCCGAACCATCGACTGGATTACCAATGCCTTTTCCAGAATCCACCCGTGATCCAGGAGTAGTCTGGTTGAGAGACCAATGTTGTCCAACAACCGCTCCCTGGACGCTGCCTTTATCAGAAGATTGTCCAGGTACGGAATTATGTTCACTCCTTGTTTGCGGAGTGGTAACATCATCTCTGCCATCACATTGGTGAACACCCTCGGTGCCATGGAGACACCAAATGGCAGGGCCTGGAACTGGTAGTGACAGCCCTGCAGTGCAAACCGTAGATAAGCCTGATGAGGCGGCCAGATCAGAATATGATGGTACGCATCCTTGATATTCAGAGACACCACGAATTTCCCCTCCTCCAGACCTGAGATCACCGTTCTCAGAGACTCCATCTTCAATTTAAACACTCGTAAGTACGGGTTCAACGACTTGAGGTTCAGAATCGGTTTTACCGAACCGTCCGTCTTTGGTACTACAAACAAGCTGGAATAGTAACCCTTGTTTTGTAGAGGAGCTGGAACTGGAACAATGACCTGGGTCTGAAACAGTTTTTGAATGGCGTCCTGTAAAGTTATTCTTGCCTCTTGTGAAACTGGTAAGCCTGATTTGCATTATCTGTGAGACGGGAGCTCCTGGAACTCCAGTCTGTAGCCCTGGGATATAAGGTCTATGATGATCTAGTCCAGATGTTTTAGCCAGGCTCCCACTTGACAGTCTTCCAGGCATCGCGGTCCACCGTCATGCGTAAGGTTTTGAGGAAGCAGAGCCTGCACTCTGTTCCTGTGAACCGGCAGTAGCTGGTTTCCGTGGTTTACCTCTGGCGGCAGCAGAGGAACCTCTGGCCTTGCCCCTAAACTTGGCCGTCTGAAAGGACTGTAGGTTGGATCCTGAATAGGCCTTCCTAGCTGGGGGAGCTGCAGAAGGAAGGTATGTAGCCTTACCCGCAAGTAGCTTTGGAGATCCATTTGTCTAGTTTATCTCCAAATAAAGGCCTCGTCTGTGAAAGGTAGGCCTTCCACGCCTTTCCTGGAGTCCACATCCGCAATCCACTGGCGTAGCCATAAACCCCTGCATGCAGACACTGCCATAGCTGTAGTGCGTGCATTAAGCAAGCCTCTCTCTTTTATGTCTTCCACCATAAAGTTCGCAGAGTCCTGTATATGCTGCAGGAGCAAAATAATCTCCCCTTGCTATAGTGAGAGTCTCTGGGCCACCCCGCAGCTGTATACAAAGATTTGAGTGTAGTCTCAATTTTGCGATCAGCCACGTCTTTTAGGGAGGCTGCACCCGGGACAGGCAATACATTTTTTTTGTGAAAGCCTGGAGACCGATGCATCCACTACCGGTGAATTTTCCCATTTTTTCCTATCCTCAGGAGGAAAAGGAAAAGGTGATAACCGTTAAGGAATTTGAAATTTATTTTCTGGATTAACCCACGGTTCTTCAAACGGTATTTAGCTCCTTTGACGCAGGAAAAGTGGCTGAGGATTTCTTCTTTATATTAAAATAAGATCCCTCACTCTCCTCTGTCACCTTATCAGGAATATTCAGAAATTCTCTGATAGCTTCTATGAGAGCCTCTATTCCCTGCAAAAGAGTATCCTCCCCCACCTCTGAGTCCACCTCACCCTCCTCCATGCAGGATATGGGCCATAGTACATTTTTGCGGACAAATGGCAGGGGATTGAAACGCTGGTTTGGGTACTGAGTAATTTTTCATAAACTCAGTCATAGACTGTCCTAAGTATTGCGTCTCTTTCTCATTCCAAGATAACTTAGTAGAAATGGAGGAAATCATTCCCCTAATGGAGTCCAGCCATGTTGGTTCTGCCCCACTAGCCTGGGAAGGGATACTACACAGAGTATACACTAGTGAACCCCCTGAAGAGGAACACTGTGCCTTACATGAAACATACTCTTTGCCTGACATACTGTAACAGTGACAGCACACACACACAGGAAAAGGTTAAATGCACAATTAACCCATAAGGAGCCCTTCCAGGGAGACACAGAGAGAGTATGGAACCAGCACAAGGTGCCCTTATCGCTAATGCCAAGCTTAGCCGGGTCGCAGTCTAAGGGGTATATGCAACTGCGGTCGAATTGCCGCAAATGTCGAAAAACGGGGCATTTGACACAAAAAATATATTCGACAATGCAATACAGTACTTTTCTACAAAAAAAATGACTTCAGATTCGACTTTTTGAAATTCGACAGTTCACAAATTCGACATGTCTGCAATTGTAAAAATGCGGCTTTTTGACAAAAGTATATTCAATTGAAAAATGTCGATTCGACAACAGTGCTTTTCGACAGTAAATTCGTCAATTTCATTCGGCCTCACTTTGCTGGCGGAATCTAATTAAAAAAAAATTTAAAACATGTTTTTTTTTGTGTTTTTTTCATTGCTAATAGCATATCTATTTATATTAGAAGGGATTAGGTACTTGCTTTGTCTATTAGGATTTACAACTATTATTTATATATTTTTTTAAATAATATATATTTTTTTTAACTGACTAAAATTGAGAGAGCATGGTTTTCAGTGGGAAGGGGTGGGAATAGGTTAAAATTCTGGAAAAAAAAATGCGTGGGGTCCCCCCTCCTAAGCATAACCAGCCTCGGGCTCTTTGAGCCAGTCCTGGTTGTAAAAATACGGGGGAAAAATTGATTGGGGATCCCCCGTATTTTTAGAACCAGCACCGGGCTCTGCGTCCGGTCCTGGTGCAAAAAATACGGGGGACAAAAAGCGTAGGGGTCCCCCGTATTTTTTGAACCAGCACCGGGCTCCACTAGCTGGAGAGATAATGCCACAGCCGGGGGACACTTTTATACCGGTCCCTGCGGCCGTGGCATTAAATCTCCAACTAGTCACCCCTGGCCGGGGTACCCTGGAGAAGTGGGGACCCCTTAAATCAAGGGGTCTCCCCCCTCCAGCCACCCAAGGGCCAGGGGTGAAGCCCGAGGCTGTCCCCCCCCCCCCCCCCCCCCCATCCATGGGCTGCGGGTGGGGGGCTGATAGCCTTGTGTAAAATCAAAGAATATTGTTTTTTGCAGAAGAACTACAAGTCCCAGTAAGCCTCCCCGCAAGCTGGTACTTGGAGAACCATAAGTACCAGCATGCGGGGGTAAAACGGGCCCGCTGGTACCTGTAATCCTTCTGCAAAAAAAAATACCCAAATAAAAACAGGACACGCACACCTTGAAAGTAAAACTTTATTACATACATGCCGACACACACATACTTACCTATGTTGACACGCCGACTCTGGCCACGTCTCCAAGTAGAATCCGGGGTACCTGAAAATAAAATTATACTCACCTAAATCCAGTGTGTCCTGTTCTTTTTTTTGTAATCCACGTACTTGGCAAAAAAACAAACCGCATTTACCCGGATCACGCACCGAAAGGGGTCCCATGTTTACACATGGGACCCCTTTCCCCGAATGCTGAGACCCCCGTGACTCCTGTCACAGAGGGTCCCTTCAGGCAATCATGGAGCGCCACGTCGTGGCACTCTCCTGATTGCCTATGCGCGTCTGAGCTGTCAGACAGTACATCGCACAGCTCCTCCATTATCTTCAATGGTGGGAACTTTGCGGTCAGCGGTGAGGTTACTCGCGGTCAGCCGCGGGTAATCCAGGGCAAGATTCATACCAGCCACACCAATCATACCGTATAACATGTGATAACAGAGCATCAGGTCAAACCCTTATGCAACCATAACATAACCCTTATTGAAGCAATAACTATATACAAGTATTGCAGAAGAAGTCCGTATTGCAGAAGAAGTCCGCACTTGGGACGGGCGCCCAGCATCCACTACGGACTACGAGAAATAGATTTACCGGTAAGTAAAATCTTATTTTCTCTAACGTCCTAGTGGATGCTGGGGACTCCGTAAGGACCATGGGGATTATACCAAAGCTCCCAAACGGGCGGGAGAGTGCGGATGACTCTGCAGCACCAATTGAGCAAAACACAAGGTCCTCCTCAGCTAGGGTATCAAACTTGTAGAACTTTGCAAAAAAGTGTTTGAACCTGACCAAGTACCCGCTCGGCAAAGCTGTAATGCCGAGACCCCTCGGGCAGCTGCCCAAGAAGAGCCCACCTTCCTAGTGGAATGGGCCTTAACTGATTTTGGCAGCGGCAATCCAGTCGCAGAATGAGCCTGCTGAATCGTGTTACAGATCCAGCGAGCAATAGTTTGCGTTGAAGCAGGAGCACCAAGCTTGTTGGAAGCATACAGGATAAACAAAGATTCTGTTTTCCTGACCCTAGCCGTTCTGGCTACATAAACCTTCAAAGCCCTGACCGCATCAAGTAACTCGGAATCCTCCAAGTCAGTAGTAGCCACAGGCACCACAATAGGTTGGTTTATATGAAAGGATGAAACCACTTTCGGCAGAAATTGTGGACGGGTCCGCAATTCTGCTCTATCCGCATGGAAAACCAGATAGGGGCTTTTATGTGACAAAGCCGCCAACTCTGACACACGCCTAGCCGAAGCCAAGGCTAATAGCATGACCACCTTCCACGTGAGATATTTCAACTCCACTGTTTTGAGTGGTTCAAACCAGTGGGATTTCAGGAAACTCAACACCACGTTAAGATCCCAAAGTGCCACTGGAGGCACAAAAGGGGGCTGAATATGCCGCACTCCCTTTACAAACGTCTGAACTTCAGGTAGAGAAGCCAACTCCTTTTGAAAGAAAATGGATACGGCCGAAATCTGGACCTTAATGGAACCCAATTTTAGGCCCAAATTCACTCCGGACTGTGGGAAGTGAAGGAAACGGCCCAGATGGAATTCCGCCGTAGGAGCATTCCTGGCCTCACACCAAGCAACATATTTTCGCCATATACGGTGATAATGTTGAGCTATCGCGTCCTTCCTAGCCTTTATCAGCGTAGGAATGACCTCATCCGGAATGCCTTTCTCTGCTAGGATCCGGCGTTCAACCGCCATGCCGTCAAACGCAGCCGCGGTAAGTCTTGGAACAGACAGGGCCCCTGTTGCAACAAGTCCTGTCTTAGAGGAAGAGGTCACGGGTCCTCTGTGAGCATTTCTTGCAGATCTGGATACCAAGTCCTTCGTGACCAATCTGGAACAATGAGTATTGTTCTCACTCCTCTTTTTCTTATTATCCTCAGCACCTTGGGTATGAGAGGAAGAGGAGGAAATACATAGACCAACTGGAACACCCACGGTGTCACCAGGGCGTCTACAGCTATCGCCTGAGGGTCTCTTGACCTGGCGTAATACCTCTGTAGCTTTTTGTTGAGGCGGGATGCCATCATGTCCACCTGTGGCAGTTCCCACCGACTTGTAATCTGTGCGAAGACATCCTGATGAAGTCCCCACTCTCCCGGGTGGAGGTCGTGTCTGCTGAGGAAGTCTGCTTCCCAGTTGTCCACTCCCGGGATGAACACTGCTGACCGTGCGCTTACGTGATTCTCCGCCCTGCGAAGAATTCTGGTGGCTTCCGCCATCGCCACTCTGCTCCTTGTGCCGCCTTGGTGGTTTACATGAGCCACTGCGGTGATGTTGTCTGACTGAATCAGAACCGGTTGGTCGCGAAGCAGGGTCTCCGCTTGACGTAGTGCGTTGTATATGGCCCTTAGTTCCAGGATGTTGATGTGAAGGCAAGTCTCTTGACTTGACCACAGACCTTGTAAATTTCTTTCCTGTGTGACTGCACCCCAACCTCGGAGGCTTGCGTCCGTGGTCACCAGGACCCAGTCCTGAATGCCGAATCTGCGGCCCTCGAGAAGGTGAGCACTCTGCAGCCACCACAGGAGTGACACCCTGGCCCTGGGGGGATAGAGTGATTAACCGATGCATCTGAAGATGTGATCCGGACCACTTGTCCAGTAAGTCCCATTGAAAAGTCCTCGCATGGAACCTGCCGAAGGGAATGGCCTCGTATGATGCCACCATCTTTCCCAGGACACGAGTGCAGTGATGCACTGACACCTGTTTTGGTTTTAATAGGTTCCTGACCAGTGTCATGAGTTCCTGAGCTTTCTCCATCGGGAGATAAACCCTTTTCTGGTCTGTGTCTAGAATCATGCCCAGGAAAGGCAGACGAGTCATAGGAACCAACTGCGACTTTGGAATATTTAGAATCCAGCCGTGTTGCCGTAACACTTCCAGAGAAAGTGCTACGCTGATCAGCAACTGCTCTCTTGATCTCGCTTTTACGAGTAGATCGTCCAAGTATGGGATAATTGTGACTCCTTGCTTCCGCAGGAGTACCATCATTTCCGCCATTACCTTGGTAAATATTCTCGGTGCCGCGGAGAGACCAAACGGCAACGTCTGAAATTGGTAATGAGAATCCTGTACCACAAATCTGAGGTACGCCTGATGAGGTGGATAAATGGGGACATGAAGGTATGCATCCTTTATGTCCAGAGACACCATAAAATCCCCCCCTTCCAGGCTTGCGATGACCGCTCTCAGCGATTCCATCTTGAACTTGAACCTTTTCAGGTATATGTTCAGGGATTTTAAATTCAATATGGGTCTGACCGAACCGTCCGGTCCTTGTTGAAGGAGGGGAACCTTGACCACCACCTGTTGAAGATACAATTTGTGAATTGCAGTTAACACTATTTCCCTCTCGTGGGGGGAAGCTGGCAGGGCCGATTTGAGGTATCGGTGAGGGGGCATCTCCTCGAATTCCAGCTTGTATCCCTGAGACACAATATCTATTGCCCAGGGATCCAACTGGGAGTGAACCCACTTGTGGCTGAAATTTCGAAGACGTGCCCCCACCGGGCCTAGCTCCGCCTGTGGAGCCCCAGCGTCATGCGGTGGATTTTGTAGAGGCCGGGGAGGACTTCTGTTCCTGGGAACTAGCTGTGTTGTGCAGCTTCTTTCCTCTGCCCCTGCCTCTGGCAAGAAAGGACGCACCTCGGACTTTCTTGTTTTTCTGTGATCGAAAGGACTGCATTTGATAATACGGTGCTCTCTTAGGCTGTGAGGAAACATATGGCAAAAAAATAAGAATTTACTTACCGATAATTCTATTTCTCGTAGTCCGTAGTGGATGCTGGGGACTCCGTCAGGACCATGGGGAATAGCGGCTCCGCAGGAGACAGGGCACAAAAAGTAAGCTTTTAGGATCACATGGTGTGTACTGGCTCCTCCCCCTATGACCCTCCTCCAAGCCTCAGTTAGGTACTGTGCCCGGACGAGCGTACACAATAAGGAAGGATATCGAACCCCGGGTAAGACTCATACCAGCCACACCAATCACACCGTATAACTTGTGATCTGAACCCAGTTAACAGTATGACAAACGTAGGAGCCTCTGAACAGACGGCTCACAACAAATAACAACCCGATTTTTTTGTAACAATAACTATGTACAAGTATTGCAGACAATCCGCACTTGGGATGGGCGCCCAGCATCCACTACGGACTACGAGAAATAGAATTATCGGTAAGTAAATTCTTATTTTCTCTAACGTCCTAAGTGGATGCTGGGGACTCCGTCAGGACCATGGGGCTTATACCAAAGCTCCCAAACGGGCGGGAGAGTGCGGATGACTCTGCAGCACCGAATGAGAGAACTCAAGGTCCTCCTCAGCCAGGGTATCAAATTTGTAGAATTTTGCAAACGTGTTTGCCCATGACCAAGTAGCAGCTCGGCAGAGTTGTAATGCCGAGTCTCCCCGGGCAGTCGCCCAGGATGAGCCCACTTTCCTTGTGGAATGGGCCTTGACAGATTTAGGTTGTGGCAAGCCTGCCACAGAATGTGCAAGTTGAATTGTGCTACAAATCCAACGAGCAATCGTCTGCTTAGAAGCAGGAGCACCCATCTTGTTGGGTGCATACAATATAAGCAGTGAGTCAGACTTTCTGACTCCAGCCGTTCTTGAAATATATATTTTCAATGCCCGGACCACGTCCAACAACTTGGAATCCTCCAACTCGTTAGTAGCCGCAGGCACCACAGTAGGCTAGTTCAGGTGAAACGCTGACACCACCTTAGGCAGAAAATGAGGACGCGTCCGCAGTTCTGCCCTGTCCGTATGGAAAATCAGATATGGGCTCTTATATGATAAAGCCGCCAATTCTGATACTCTCCTGGCTGAAGCCAGGGCCAGTAGCATGGTTACTTTCCATGTAAGATACTTCATCTCCACCGATTTGAGCGGCTCAAACCAATGGGATTTTAGAAAATCCAAGACTACATTAAGATCCCACGGTGCCACTGGGGGCACAACCGGGGGCTGTATATGTAGTACTCCTTTTACAAAAGTCTGGACTTCAGGAACTGAAGCCAATTCTTTCTGGAAGAAAATCGACAGGGCCGAAATTTGAACCTTAATGGACCCCAATTTGAGGCCCATAGACAATCCTGTTTGCAGGAAATGTAGGAATCGACCCAGTTCAAATTCCTCCGTGGGGGCCTTCCTGGCCTCACACCACGCAACATATTTCCTCCAAATGCGGTGATAATGTTGTGCAGTCACCTCCTTCCTGGCCTTTACCAGTGTAGGAATGACCTCTTCCGGAATGCCTTTTTCCTTTAGAATTCGGCGTTCAACCGCCATGCCGTCAAACGCAGCCGCGGTAAGTCTTGGAATAGACACGGTCCCTGCTGAAGCAGGTCCCGTCTTAGAGGTAGAGGCCACGGATCCTCCGTGAGCATCTCTTGAAGTTCCGGGTACCAAGTTCTTCTTGGCCAATCCGGAGCCACTAGTATCGTTCTTACTCCCTTTTGCCGTATAATTCTCAGTACTTTTGGTATGAGAGGCAGAGGAGGGAACACATACACTGACTGGAACACCCACGGTGTTACCAGAGCGTCCACAGCTATTGCCTGAGGATCTCTTGACCTGGCGCAATACCTGTCCAGTTTTTTGTTGAGGCGGGACGCCATCATATCCACCATTGGTTTTTCCCAACGGTTCACAATCATGTGGAAGACTTCTGGATGAAGTCCCCACTCTCCCGGGTGTAGATCGTGTCTGCTGAGGAAGTCTGCTTCCCAGTTGTCCACTCCCGGAATGAATACTGCTGACAGTGCTATCACATAATCTTCCGCCCAGCGAAGAATCCTTGCAGCTTCTGCCATTGCTGTCCTGCTTCTTGTGCCGCCCTGCTGACCCTGAAGCAGGGGTTTTGCCAGACTTAGAGCATTGTAAATCGCTCTTAGCTCCAGTATATTTATGTGAAGAGACATCTCCAGGCTTGACCATACTCCCTGGAAGTTTCTTCCTTGTGTGACCGCTCCCCAGCCTCTCAGACTGGCATCCGTGGTCACCAGGACCCAGTCCTGTATGCCGAATCTGCGGCCCTCTAACAGATGAGCACTCTGCAACCACCACAGAAGAGACACCCTTGTCCGTGGCGATAAGGTTATCCGCTGATGCATCTGCAGATGCGATCCGGACCATTTGTCCAGCAGATCCCACTGAAAAGTTCGTGCGTGGAATCTGCCGAATGTTATCGCTTCGTAAGAAGCCACCATCTTTCCCAGGACTCTTGTGCATTGATGCACAGACACTGTCCCTGGTTTTAGGAGGTTCCTGACAAGTTCGGATAACTCCCTGGCTTTCTCCTCCGGAAGAAACAACTTTTTCTGAACCGTGTCCAGAATCATTCCCAGGAACAGCAGACGTGTCGTCGGGGTCAACTGAGATTTTGGAAAATTCAGAATCCACCCGTGTTGTTGCAGCACTAGTTGGGTTAGTGCTACTCCGTCTTCCAGCTGTTCTCTGGATCTTGCCCTTATCAGGAGATCGTCCAAGTAAGGGATAATTAATACGCCTCTTCTTCGTAGAAGGATCATCATTTCGGCCATTACCTTGGTAAAGACCCGAGGTGCCGTGGACAATCCAAACGGCAGCGTCTGAAACGGATAATGACAGTTTTGCACCACGAACCTGAGGTACCCTTGATGTGAAGGGCAAATTGGGACATGCAGGCAAGCGTCCTTTATGTCCAGGGACACCATAAAGTCCCCTTCTTCCAGATTCGCTATCACTGCTCTGAGTGACTCCATCTTGAACTTGAATTTTTGTATGTACAGGTTCAAAGATTTGAGATTTAGAATAGGTCTTACCGAGCCGTCCGGCTTCGGTACCACAAATAGCGTGGAGTAATACCCCTTTCCCTGTTGTAGGAGGGGTACCTTGACTATCACCTGCTGAGCAAACAGCTTGTGAATGGCTTCCAATACCGTCGCCCTGTCCGAGGGAGACGTTGGCAAAGCAGACTTTAGGAACCGGCGAGGGGGAGACTTCTCGAATTCCAACCTGTAACCCTGAGATACTACCTGTAGAATCCAGGGGTCCACCTGTGAGCAAGCCCACTGTGCGCTGAAATTCTTGAGTCGACCCCCCACCGTTCCTGAGTCCGCTTGTAAGGCCCCAGCGTCATGCTGAGGGCTTTGCAGAACCCTGGGAGGGCTTCTGTTCCTGGGCAGGGGCTGCTTGCTGCCCTCTCTTACCCCTTCCTCTGCCCCGAGGCAGATATGACTGTCCTTTTGTCCGCTTGTTCTTATAGGAACGAAAGGACTGCGGCTGAAAAGACGGTGTCTTTTTCTGTTGGGAGGGGGTCTGAGGTAAAAAAGTGGATTTTCCGGCAGTTGCCGTAGCCACCAGATCCGATAGACCGACGCCAAATAATTCCTCCCCTTTATACGGCAATACTTCCATATGTCGTTTGGAATCCGCATCACCTGACCACTGTCGCGTCCATAAACTCCTTCTGGCAGATATGGACATCGCATTTACTCTCGATGCCAGAGTGCAAATATCTCTCTGCGCATCTCGCATATAAAGGAAAGCATCCTTTAATTGCTCTATAGTCAATAAAATACTGTCCCTATCCAGGGTATCAATATTTTCAGTCAGGGAATCCAACCAGACGACCCCAGCACTGCACATCCAGGCTGAGGCGATGGCTGGTCGCAGTATAACACCAGTATGAGTGTATATACTTTTCAGGGTAGTTTCCAGCCTCCTATCAGCTGGATCCTTGAGGGCGGCCGTATCAGGAGACGGTAACGCCACTTGTTTCGATAAGCGTGTGAGCGCCTTATCCACCCTAGGGGGTGTTTCCCAGCGCGCCCTAACCTCTGGCGGGAAAGGGTGTAATGCTAATAACTTTTTTGAAATTAGCATTTTTCTATCTGGGTTAACCCACGCTTCATCACATACATCATTTAATTCCTCTGATTCAGGAAAAACTACAGGTAGTTTTTTCACCCCCCACATAATACCCCTTTTTGTGGTACTTGTAGTATCAGAGATATGCAAAGCCTCCTTCATTGCCGTGATCATATAACGTGTGGCCCTACTTGAAAATACGTTTGTTTCATCACCGTCGACACTAGATTCAGTGTCTGTGTCTGGGTCTGTGTCGACCGACTGAGGTAAAGGGCGCTTTACAGCCCCTGACGGTGTCTGAGACGCCTGGGCAGGTACTAACTGGTTTGCCGGCCGTCTCATGTCGTCAACTGATTTTTGTAATGTGCTGACATTATCACGTAATTCCATAAACAAAGCCATCCATTCCGGTGTCGACTCCCTGGGGGGTGACATCACCATTATCGGCAATTGCTCTGCCTCCACGCCAACATCGTCCTCATACATGTCGACACACACGTACCGACACACAGCAGACACACAGGGAATGCTCTTATCGAAGACAGGACCCCACTAGCCCTTTGGGGAGACAGAGGGAGAGTTTGCCAGCACACACCCAAGCGCTATAATATATATGGGAACAACCCTATATAAGTGTTGTTCCTTATAGCCGCTTAAATATATAAAAATATCGCCAAAATATGCCCCCCCTCTCTGTTTTACCGTTTCTGTAGTGCAGTGCAGGGGAGAGTCCTGGGAGCCTTCCTCACAGCGGAGCTGAGCAGGAAAATGGCGCTGTGTGCTGAGGAGAATAAGCCCCGCCCCCTATTCCGGCGGGCTTTTCTCCCGGAGTTTTAGACATTTGGCATGGGTTAAATACATACATATAGCCTTAAAGGCTATATGTGATGTATTCTTTTGCCATAAAAGGTATTATATATTGCTGCCCAGGGCGCCCCCAGCAGCGCCCTGCACCCTCCGTGACCGTCTGGTGTGAAGTGTGTGACAACAATGGCGCACAGCTGCAGTGCTGTGCGCTACCTTCATGAAGACTGAAGAGCCTTCTGCCGCCTGTTTCCGGACCTTCAATCTTCAGCATCTGTAAGGGGGGTCGGCGGCGCGGCTCCGGGACGAACCCCAGGGTGAGACCTGTGTTCCGACTCCCTCTGGAGCTAATGGTGTCCAGTAGCCTAAGAATCCAATCCATCCTGCACGCAGGTGAGTTGAAATTCTCTCCCCTAAGTCCCTCGATGCAGTGAGCCTGTTGCCAGCAGGACTCACTGAAAATAAAAAACCTAAAAAACTTTTTCTAAGCAGCTCTTTAGGAGAGCCACCTAGATTGCACCCTGCTCGGACGGGCACAAAAACCTAACTGAGGCTTGGAGGAGGGTCATAGAGGGAGGAGCCAGTACACACCATGTGATCCTAAAAGCTTACTTTTTGTGCCCTGTCTCCTGCGGAGCCGCTATTCCCCATGGTCCTGACGGAGTCCCCAGCATCCACTTAGGACGTTAGAGAAATTTGACTTTCCAGCAGTAGCTGTGGAGACCAGGTCCGAGAGACCCTCCCCAAACAATTCCTCACCCTTGTGAGGTAAAACCTCCATATGCCTTTTTGAGTCGGCATCACCTGTCCATTGCCGAGTCCACAGGACCCTTCTGGCAGAAATTGACATAGCATTTATTCTAGAACCCAGTAGACTAATGTCTCTCTGAGCATCTCTCATATATAGGACAGCGTATTTAATATGCCCCAAGGTCAACAATATAGTATCCTTGTCTAAGGTATCAATTTCCTCAGACACGGTATCCGTCCATGCTGCTACAGCACTACACACCGAGGCCGACGCGATCGCCGGCCTCAGTAAGGTACCTGAATGTGTATAAATGGACTTCAGGGTAACCTCCTGTATGCGATCCGCAGCATCTTTGAGGGTAGCCGTATCCTGTGACGGCAGGGCTACCTTCTTGGATAAGAGTGTTAAAGGTTTGTCCACCTTAGGGGAGGATTCCCAGCGTAACCTGTCCGTTGGTGGGAAAGGATACGCCATAAGAATCCTTTTGGAAATCTGCAGTTTTTTTATCTGGAGATTCCCAAGCCTTTTCACATAACTCATTTAGCTCGTGTGAGGGGTGAAAGGTTACCTCCGGCTTCTTTTCCCCATACATATGTACCCTCTTGTCAGGGACTGGGATTTCCTCTGTGATGTGCAACACATCCTTAATTGCTATAATCATATAACGGATGGATTTAGCCAATTTTGGCTGTAACTTTGCATCATCGTAATCGACACTGGAGTCAGAATCCATGTCGGTATCTGTAAAAAGAAGACCAATAAACTGCTTTCACAGCGCCTCAGAAATAGATAACTAATAAATAGAAAACAACAAATTTGAAACAACTGTTACTCCATTGAATGGGATATACCGATTCGAGGTGTGCTTTTTATTTATGCATTTTTTAATGTTTTATGTAGTTATAATTTGATTGTTAGTCAATTGTCTTATTGCATTTATGGTTAATAAATTTATCCTACATACATCGGCTCTCATACCCCTTCCTTCTTTTTCCCCGGTATATTGCGCAGCTGTTTCTTTTGTTTTAACATGTCGGTATCTGTGTCAACAATTTGGGATAGTGGGCGCTTCCGAGACCCTGACGGCCTCTGCGACATAGGATCAGGCACGGGTTGGGACCCTGACTGTCCTGAAGCTTCAGCTTTTTCTAACCTTTTATGCAAGGAATTAACATTATCATTTAAAACCTTCCACATATCCATCCAATCAGGTGTCGGCGCCGTCGGCGGAGACACCACATTTATTTGCTCCCGCTCTGCTTCCACATAGCCTTCATCAGACATGTCGACACAAGCGTACCGACACACCACACACACAGGGAATGCCCTTTTGAAGACAGTTTCCCCACAAGACCCTTAGGAGAGACAGAGAGAGAGAGAGTGCCAGCACACACCCCAGCGCTATAAACCCAGGAATAACACAGTAACTTAATGTTAACCCAGTAGCTGCTGTTTATATATTGTTTTTTGCCCCCCCCCCCCCCTCTCTTTTTACCCTCTTCTACCGTGTATCTGCAGGGGAGAGCCCGGGGAGCTTCCTCTCAGCGGAGCTGTGGAGAAAAAATGGCGCTGGTGAGTGCTGAGGAAGAAACTCCGTCCCGCTTAAATATGCAATTTTTGGCGGGGGCTCATACATATATACAGTGCCCAGCCGTATATATGTTTAACTTTTGCCAAAAGAGGTCCCAAATGCTGCCCAGGGCGCCCCCCCCCCCCCTGCACCCTTACAGTGACCGGAGTATGTGAGGTATGTGGGAGCAATGGCGCACAGCTGCAGTGCTGTGCGTTACCTCAGTGAAGAACGGAGTCTTCTGCCGCCTGTGAAGTCTTCTTTGCTTCTCATACTCACCCGGCTTCTGTCTTCCGGCTCTGCGAGGAGGACGGCGGCGCGGCTCTGGGATCGGACGGCAAGGGTGAGATCCTGCGTACGATCCCTCTGGAGCTAATGGTGTCCAGTAGCCTAAGAAGCAGGACCTAGCTTCAGAGAGTAGGGCTGCTTCTCTCCCCTCAGTCCCACGATGCAGGGAGTCTGTTGCCAGCAGAGCTCCCTGAAAATAAAAAACCTAACAAAATACTTTCTCTCAGCAAACTCAGGAGAGCTCACTGAAAATCACCCAGCTCGTCTGGGCACAGACCTCAGTTTGATACTGGAGGAGGGGCATAGAGGGAGGAGCCAGTGCACACCAGAACCTAAATTCTTTCTTAAAGTGCCCATGTCTCCTGCAGAGCCAGTCTATCCCCATGGTCCTTACGGAGTCCCCAGCATCCACTAGGACGTTCGAGAAAATAACTTTAGTAGAGGATAGTGAGCAGGTAGCAATAATGTGGATAAAAAATAAATAAAAAAATAAGATTTTACTTACCGATAAATCTATTTCTCGTAGTCCGTAGTGGATGCTGGGACTCCGTCAGGACCATGGGGAATAGCGGCTCCGCAGGAGACAGGGCACAAAATTTAAAAGTTTGACCACTAGGTGGTGTGCACTGGCTCCTCCCCCTATGACCCTCCTCCAAGCCTCAGTTAGGATACTGTGCCCGGACGAGCGTACACAATAAGGAAGGATTTTGAATCCCGGGTAAGACTCAAACCAGCCACACCAATCACACCGTACAACTTGTGATCTGAACCCAGTTAACAGTATGATAACGTAGGAGCCTCTGAAAAGATGGCTCACAACAATAAACAACCCGATTTTTTTGTAACAATAACTATGTACAAGTATTGCAGACAATCCGCACTTGGGATGGGCGCCCAGCATCCACTACGGACTACGAGAAATAGATTTATCGGTAAGTAAAATCTTATTTTCTCTGACGTCCTAGTGGATGCTGGGACTCCGTCAGGACCATGGGGATTATACCAAAGCTCCCAAACGGGCGGGAGAGTGCGGATGACTCTGCAGCACCGAATGAGAGAACTCCAGGTCCTCCTTAGCCAGGGTATCAAATTTGTAGAATTTTACAAACGTGTTCTCCCCTGACCACGTAGCTGCTCGGCAGAGTTGTAATGCCGAGACCCCTCGGGCAGCCGCCCAAGATGAGCCCACCTTCCTTGTGGAGTGGGCCTTGACAGATTTAGGCTGTGGCAAGCCTGCCACAGAATGTGCCAGTTGAATTGTGCTACAAATCCAACGAGCAATCGTCTGCTTAGAAGCAGGAGCACCCAGCTTGTTGGGTGCATATAGTATAAACAGCGAGTCAGATTTTCTGACTCCAGCCGTCCTTGAAATATATATTTTCAATGCTCTGACAACGTCCAGCAACTTGGAATCCTCCAAATCGCTAGTAGCCGCAGGCACCACAATAGGCTGGTTCAGGTGAAACGCTGATACCACCTTAGGCAGAAAATGAGGACGCGTCCTCAATTCTGCCCTGTCCGAATGGAAAATCAGATATGGGCTTTTATATCATAAAGCTGCCAATTCTGACACTCTCCTGGCTGAAGCCAGAGCCAGTAGCATGGTTACTTTCCATGTAAGATATTTCAAATCTACCGATTTGAGTGGCTCAAACCAATGGGATTTGAGAAAATCCAAAACTACATTGAGATCCCACGGTGCCACTGGGGGCACAACCGGGGGCTGTATATGTAGTACTCCTTTTACAAAAGTCTGAACTTCAGGAACTGAAGCCAATTCTTTCTGGAAGAATATCGACAGGGCTGAAATTTGAACCTTAATGGACCCTAATTTGAGGCCCATAGATAATCCTGTTTGCAGGAAATGTAGGAATCGACCCAGTTGAAATTCCTCTGTCGGGGCCTTCCTGGCCTCACACCATGCAACATATTTTCTCCAAATGCGGTGATAATGTTGTGCAGTCACCTCCTTCCTGGCTTTGACCAGGGTAGGGATGACCTCTTCCGGAATGCCTTTTTCCCTTAGGATCCGGCGTTCAACCGCCATGCCGTCAAACGCAGCCGCGGTAAGTCTTGGAATAGACACGGTCCCTGCTGAAGCAGGTCCCTTCTTAGAGGTAGAGGCCACGGATCTTCCGTGAGCATCTCCTGAAGTTCCGGGTACCAAGTCCTTCTTGGCCAGTCCGGAGCCACGAGTATCGTTCTTACTCCCCTTTGCCGTATAATTCTCAGTACCTTGGGTATGAGAGGCAGAGGAGGGAACACATACACTGACTGGTACACCCATGGTGTTACCAGAGCGTCCACAGCTATTGCCTGAGGGTCTCTTGACCTGGCGCAATACCTGTCCAGTTTTTTGTTGAGGCGGGACGCCATCATGTCCACCATTGGTCTTTCCCAATGGACCACAATCATGTGGAAGACTTCTGGATGAAGTCCCCACTCTCCCGGGTGAAGATCGTGTCTGCTGAGGAAGTCTGCTTCCCAGTTGTCCACTCCCGGAATGAACACTGCTGACAGTGCTATCACATGATTTTCCGCCCAGTGAAGAATCCTTGCAGCTTCTGCCATTGCCCTCCTGCTTCTTGTGCCGCCCTGTCTGTTTACGTGGGCGACTGCCGTGATGTTGTCCGACTGGATCAACACCGGCTGACCCTGAAGCAGAGGTTTTGCCAGGCTTAGAGCATTGTAGATTGCTCTTAGCTCCAGTATATTTATGTGAAGAGACGTTTCCAGGCTTGACCACACGCCCTGGAAGTTTCTTCCTCGTGTGACCGCTCCCCAGCCTCTCAGGCTGGCATCCGTGGTCACTAGGACCCAGTTCTGTATGCCGAATCTGCGGCCCTCTAACAGATGAGTACTCTGCAACCACCATAGCAGAGAGACCCTTGTCCTTGTCGACAATTTTATCCGCTGATGCATCTGCAGATGCGATCCGGACCATTTGTCTAGCAGATCCCACTGAAAAATTCGTGCATGGAATCTGCCGAATGGAATCGCTTCGTAAGAAGCCACCATTTTTCCCAGGACTCTTGTGCATTGATGCACAGACACTGTCCCTGGTTTTAGGAGGTTCCTGACTAGTTCGGATAACTCCCTGGCTTTCTCCTCCGGAAGAAATACCTTTTTCTGAACAGTGTCCAGAATCATCCCTAGGAACAGCAGACGTGTCGTCGGGATCAGTTGGGATTTTGGAAAATTCAGAATCCACCCGTGCTGTTGGAGCACTACTTGAGTTAGTGCTACTCCGACCTCCAGCTGTTCTCTGGCTCTTGCCCTTATCAGGAGATCGCCCAAGTAAGGGATAATTAATACGCCTTCTCTTCGAAGAAGAATCATCATTTCGGCCATTACCTTGGTAAAGACCCGAGGTGCCGTGGACAATCCAAACGGCAGCGTCTGAAACTGATAATGACAGTTTTGTACCACGAACCTGAGGTACCCTTGGTGTGAAGGGCAAATTGGGACATGAAGGTAAGCATCCTTGATGTCCAAGGACACCATAAAATCCCCCTCTTCCAGATTCGCTATCACTGCTCTGAGTGACTCCATCTTGAACTTGAATTTTTGTATGTACAGGTTCAGAGATGTCAGATTTAGAATAGGTCTTACCGAGCCGTCCGGCTGCGGTACCACAAATAGCGTGGAGTAATACCCCTTTCCCTGTTGTAGAAGGGGTACCTCGACTATCACCTGCTGAGAATACAGCTTGTGAATGGCTTCCAATACCGTCGCCCTGTCGGAGGGAGACGTTGGCAAAGCAGACTTTAGGAACCGGCGAGGGGGAGACTTCTCGAATTCCAACCTGTAACCCTGAGATACTACCTGCAGGATCCAGGGGTCCACCTGCGAGTGAGCCCACTGTGCGCTGAAATTCTTGAGGCGACCGCCCCTGAGTCCGCTTGTAAGGTCCCAGCGTCATGCTGAGGCCTTTGCAGAAGCCGGGGAGGACTTCTGCTCCTGGGAAGGGGCTGCTTGGTGCAGTCTCTTACCCTTTCCTTTGCCTCGGGGCAAATATGAATGTCCTTTTGCTCGCTTGTTCTTATAGGAACGAAAGGACTGCGGCTGAAAAGACAGCGGCTTTTTCTGTTGGGAGGGGACTTGAGGTAAAAAGGTGGACTTCCCGGCTGTTGCCGTGGCTACCAAATCCGATAGACCGACCCCAAATAATTCCTCTCCTTTATACGGCAATACTTCCATATGCCGTTTGGATCCGCATCGCCTGACCACTGTCGTGTCCATAGACTTCTTCTGGCAGATATGGACATCGCACTTACTCTTGATGCCAGAGTGCAGATATCTCTCTGTGCATCTCGCATATAAAGGAACGCATCCTTTAATTGCTCTATAGTCAATAAAATACTGTCCCTATCCAGGGTATCAATATTTTCAGTCAGGGAATCCAACCAAGCCACCCCAGCACTGCACATCCAGGCTGAGGCGATTGCTGGTCGCAGTATAACACCAGTATGTGTGTATATACTTTTTAGAGTATTTTCCAGCCTCCTATCAGCTGGATCCTTGAGGGCGGCCGTATCAGGAGACGGTAACGCCACTTGTTTGGATAAACGTGTGAGCGCCTTGTCCACCCTAGGGGGTGTTTCCCAGCGCGCCCTAACCTCTGGCGGGAAAAGGTATAATGCCAATAACTTCTTTGAAATTAGCAGTTTTTTATCAGGGGTAACCCACGCTTCATCACACACGTCATTCAATTCCTCTGATTCAGGAAAAACTACAGGTAGTTTTTTCAGACCCCACATAATACCCCTTTTTGTGGTACTTGCAGTATCAGAGATATGCAAAGCCTCCTTCATTGCCGTGATCATATAACGTGTGGCCCTACTGGAACATACGTTTGTTTCTTCACCGTCGACACTGGATTCAGTGTCAGTGTCTGGGTCTGTGTCGACCGACTGAGGTAAAGGGCGTTTTACAGCCCCTGACGGTGTCTGAGACGCCTGGACAGGTACTAACTGGTTTGCCGGCTGTCTCATGTCGTCAACCGACTTTTGTAGCGTGCCGACACTATCCCGTAATTCCATAAACAAAGCCATCCATTCTGGTGTCGACTCCCTAGGGGGTGACATCACCATTACAGGCAATTGCTCCGCCTCCACGCCAACATCGTCCTCATACATGTCGACACACACGTACCGACACACAGCAGACACACAGGGAATGCTCTGATAGAAGACAGGACCCCACTAGCCCTTTGGGGAGACAGAGGGAGAGTTTGCCAGCACACACCCAAGCGCTATAAATATATATAGGAACAACCTTAATAAGTGTGTTCCCTTTATAGCAACTCAAATATGATAAATATCGCCAATAAGTGCCCCCCCTCTCTGTTTTTACCCTGTTTCTGTAGTGCAGTGCAGGGGAGAGTCCTGGGAGCCTTCCTCGCAGCGGAGCTGGGCAGGAAAATGGCGCTGTGTGCTGAGGAGAATAGGCCCCGCCCCCTTTTCGGCAGGCTTCTTCTCCCGGTTTTTTTTTTGGAACCTGGCAGGGGTTAAATACATCCATATAGCCCCAGGGGCTATATGTGATATATTTTAGCCAGAATAGGTATATTACATTGCTGCCCAGGGCACCCCCCCCAGCGCCCTGCACCCTCAGTGACCGCTGGTGTGAAGTGTGCGGAGAGCAATGGCGCACAGCTGCAGTGCTGTGCGCTACCTCATGAAGACTGAGACGTCTTCTGCCGCCGGTTTCTGGACCTCTTCTCTATTCGGCATCTGCAAGGGGGTCGGCGGCGTGGCTCCGGTGACCCATCCAGGCTGTACCTGTGATCGTCCCTCTGGAGCTAGTGTCCAGTAGCCTAAGAAGCAAATCCATCCTGCACGCAGGTGAGTTCACTTCTTCTCCCCTAAGTCCCTCGTTGCAGTGAGCCTGTTGCCAGCAGGACTCACTGAAAATAAAAAACCTAACAAACTTTTTCTAAGCAGCTCTTTAGGAGAGCCACCTAGATTGCACCCTGCTCGGACGGGCACAAAAACCTAACTGAGGCTTGGAGGAGGGTCATAGGGGGAGGAGCCAGTGCACACCACCTAGTGGTCAAACTTTTAAATTTTGTGCCCTGTCTCCTGCGGAGCCGCTATTCCCCATGGTCCTGACGGAGTCCCAGCATCCACTAGGACGTCAGAGAAATTTAATTACCATCCTAGGGGCCAATACATTTTATGGGCCAATAAATTGATAATAATTTGTCTTTGACACTGACCAAATTAATGGCTATGGGTCAATAGGTCGACACCAGAATGATGGTCAACATGGTGAAAAGGTCAACAGGGTCAAAAAGTCGACACAGAAACGGTCAACATGTGTTGTTGGTTTTTTTGGGGGGGATGGGGGTTGTGTAAAATTTTACCTTTTAGCATGTGGAATCCCAATTAGTGTACAGCATACCCTCACATAGCTGGCTTTACTCGCCATGCTTTGGGCAACGTGCATCGCGATTTCCAATCGTAGTCCACATGGATGGTAAAGTATGAAAAAGTTAAAGTGTTTTAAAAAACTCATGTCAACCTTTTCATGTGTAGACCATTTGATCATGTAGACCATTTCGTGTTGACCTTTGATTGTTCAACCTATCAACCGGATACTCAACTAAATATGTTCGGTGTTAGCCCTGGATTTCATGTCTCCCAACATAATGTAGACAAATGAAAATGGGACAAAATAAAGCCCCACTTTTAGGTAAAAGTCTGCAAAACCCGGACCATCACGTCAAAATTAAACCAGCTGGGATGCATGCACAAATGTGGTGACACCATGCATGTGCCTCCGAAATATCCGATCAGTCCCAAAATACATCAGCTAGTACTCCTACAGAATATCAGCACCAGTTACTTTACATAAACAGTATACGAGCCAGTATTCTCCATAAACTGCATCCAGATTCCTGAACACCAGACATAGATTTAATCCGGGTAGATACTGGGCGACCTCCCTAGTTAGCAATCAGTGCTATATCACGGATTGATAATTAGGGGAGATCGCCAGTGCATACACACTGAACAATAGCAATGAACGATATCGTTCAGCGACGTCCAGTGCTGTAAGTATGGAGGTACGCAGTACCACCACCTTGCAGGCATTGTGCTGGGGGACAGGAGAGTGCAACATGCACCTTTCTTCTCCTGCCCCAATAGTCCTGTGACCAGTCTCTACACCTCAGAGTCCGGCGGCTCAAGGACTGGCACCTGATTTGGGATACAGGACGCCGCCACAGGAGGAGACCGGACTGAGGGCAGGAGAAGGGCAGGAGAGGCGCGTGCTGCGATCTCCTCTCCCCGACAATCACACCAGGCCACAGACAGCAGCAGCAACAGTGAGTTGCACTGCTGGGGGCATATCTAGCACTGTGGGGGTGTACCTGGCAACATGTAGGCATACCTGGCACTGTGGGGCCATACCTGGCATATGTGTATCTGGTACCGTGGGGGCATATCTGGCATATTTGTATCTTGACTGCGCAGGCGTATCTGGCGATGTCATTCTCCTTATTCCCCGGACATGTAGCTCAAAGCTATAGTTAACACCGAGCTGCTTGCTTGGTAGATCATGGATGAACGAGAACGACCTGCGGGTGCACACATCGTTCATCCATACACACTGCACGATATGAACGATAGACCTTTTTAAAAAAAAAAAAAAAAAAAAATGGTTATCATTCATATCATCTAGTGTGTCGCCCAGTGTGTACGGGGCTTAACTTTCTTTACACAACCAGTAACAGGTGACATGGTTTCAAGCACCTGGGGTCAAGATTTTGTTTAATGCCAACATAAACTATGAGCAGGTGCCAATTACAGTAAAGTATTTTCACATTTCAGCACCAATTCCTTTTTTATTATTGAAGTCACTGTAGCAAAAGTATAAAACCAGCCCTGCTCTTAACAAAACTATTCATACCGTAACAAATTTATATTTAAATAATTATAAAAAAATATTATATATATATATATATATATATATATATATATATATATATATATATATATATATATATATATATATATATATATACACACATACATATACACACACACACACACACACACACATAAAAGATTTTACTCACCGGTAAATCTATTTCTCGTAGTCCGTAGTGGATGCTGGGAACTCCGTAAGGACCATGGGGAATAGACGGGCTCCGCAGGAGACTGGGCACTCTAAAAGAAAGATTAGGTACTATCTGGTGTGCACTGGCTCCTCCCTCTATGCCCCTCCTCCAGACCTCAGTTAGGATACTGTGCCCGGAAGAGCTGACACAATAAGGAAGGATTTTGAATCCCGAATAAGACTCATACCAGCCACACCAATCACACCGTATAACTCGTGATACTATACCCAGTTAACAGTATGAAATATAACTGAGCCTCTCAACAGATGGCTCAACAATAACCCTTTAGTTAAGCAATAACTATATACAAGTATTGCAGACAATCCGCACTTGGGATGGGCGCCCAGCATCCACTACGGACTACGAGAAATAGATTTACCGGTGAGTAAAATCTTATTTTCTCTGACGTCCTAAGTGGATGCTGGGACTCCGTAAGGACCATGGGGATTATACCAAAGCTCCCAAACGGGCGGGAGAGTGCGGATGACTCTGCAGCACCGAATGAGAGAACTCAAGGTCCTCCTCAGCCAGGGTATCAAATTTGTAGAATTTAGCAAACGTGTTTGCCCCTGACCAAGTTGCAGCTCGGCAAAGTTGTAAAGCCGAGACCCCTCGGGCAGCCGCCCAAGATGAGCCCCCTTTCCTTGTGGAATGGGCTTTTACTGATTTAGGATGCGGCAATCCAGCCGCAGAATGCACCAGCTGAATTGTGCTACAAATCCAGCGAGCAATAGTCTGCTCAGAAGCAGGTGCACCTAGTTTGTTGGGTGCCTACAGGATAAAAAGCGAGTCAGTTTTCCTGACTCCAGCCGTCCTGGAAACATAAATTTTCAAGGCCCTAACTACGTCCAGTAACTTGGAATCTTCCAAGCCCCTAGTAGCCGCAGGCACTACAATAGGTTGGTTCAAGTGAAAAGCTGATACCACCTTAGGGAGAAACTGGGGACGAGTCCTCAACTCTGCCCTATCCATATGGAAAATCAGATAAGGGCTTTTACATGACAAAGCCGCCAATTCTGACACACGCCTGGCCGAAGCCAAGGCCAATAACATGACCACTTTTTTCCACGTGAGATATTTCAGATCCACAGTTTTAAGTGGCTCAAACCAATGTGATTTCAGGAAACTCAACACCACGTTGAGATCCCAAGGTGCCAAAGGAGGCACAAAAGGGGCTGAATATGTAGCACTCCCTTTACAAATGTCTGAACTTCAGGCAGTGAAGCCAGTTCTTTCTGGAAGAAAATCGACAGAGCTGAAATCTGGACCTTAATGGAACCCAATTTTTAGGCCCATAGTCACTCCCGACTGTAGGAAGTGCAGAAAACGACCCAGCTGAAATTTCTCTGTAGGGCCCTTCCTGGCCTCACACCACGCAACATATTTTCGCCAAATACGGTGATAATGGTTTGCGGTTACTTCTTTCCTGGCTTTTATCAGCGTAGGAATGACTTCCTCCGGAATGCCCTTTCCCTTTAGGATCCGGAATTCAACCGCCATGCCGTCAAACGCAGCCGCGGGAATTCTTGGAACAGACAGGGCCCCTGCTGTAACAGATCCTGACTGAGCGGTAGAGGCCATGGGTCCTCTGATATCATTTCTTGAAGTTCTGGGTACCAAGCTCTTCTTGGCCAATCCGGAACCACGAGTATCGTTCTTACTCCTCGCCTTCTTATTATTCTCAGTACCTTTGGTATGAGAGGCAGAGGAGGAAACACATAAACCGACTGGTACACCCACGGTGTCACTAGAGCGTCCACAGCTATCGCCTGAGGGTCCCTTGACCTGGCGCAATATCTCTTTAGCTTTTTGTTGAGGCGGGACGCCATCATGTCCACCTGTGGCCTTTCCCAACGGTTTACCAACAGTTTGAAGACTTCTGGATGAAGTCCCCACTCTCCCGGGTGTAGGTCGTGTCTGCTGAGGAAGTCTGCTTCCCAGTTGTCCACTCCCGGAATGAACACTGCTGACAGTGCTAAGACGTGATTTTCCGCCCATCGGAGAATCCTTGTGGCTTCTGCCACGCCATCCTGCTTCTTGTGCCGCCCTGTCGGTTTACATGGGCGACTGCCGTGATGTTGTCTGATTGGATCAGTACCGGCTGGTTTTGAAGCAGAGGTCTTGCCTGACTTAGGGCATTGTAAATGGCCCTCAGTTCCAGAATATTTATGTGTAGGGACGACTCCTGACTTGACCAAAGTCCTTGGAAATTTTTTCCCTGTGTGACTGCCCCCCAGCCTCGAAGGCTGGCATCCGTGATCACCAGGACCCAGTCCTGTATGCCGAATCTGCGGCCCTCTAGAAGATGAGCACTCTGCAGCCACCACAGCAGAGACACCCTGGTCCTTGGAGACAGGGTTATCAGCCGATGCATCTGAAGATGCGATCCCGTCCAAGAGGTCCCACTGAAAAGTTCTTGCATGGAACCTGCCGAATGGAACTGCTTCGTAGGAAGCTACCATTTTTTTCAGGACTCGCGTGCAGTGATGCACCGACACCTGTTTTGGTTTCAGGAGGCCTCTGACTAGAGATGACAGCTCCTTGGCTTTCTCCTGCGGGAGAAACACTTTTTTCTGTTCTGTGTCCAGAACCATCCCCAGGAACAGTAGATGCGTTGTAGGAACCAGCTGCGACTTTGGAATATTCAGAATCCAGCCGTGCTGTTGTAGCACTTCCCGAGATAGTGCTACTCTGACAAACAACTGCTCCCTGGACCTCGTCTTTATAAGGAGATTGTCCAAGTACTGGATAATTCTTTCGGCCATTACCTTGGTAAATACCCTCGGTGCCGGGGACAGACCAACGGCAACGTCTGGAATTGGTAATGATAATTCTGTACCACAATTTTGGAGGTACTCCTGGTGAGGAGGGTAAATAGGGACATGCAGGTAAGCATCCTTGATATCCAGTGATACCCTGAAATTCTCCAGGCTTGCAATAATCGCCCTGAGCGATTCCATTTTGAACTTGAACCTTCGTATATAAGTGTTCAAGGATTTTAATTTTAGAATGGGTCTCACCGAACCGTCTGGTTTCGGTACCACAACATTTTTGGAATAGTAACCCCGGCCTTGTTGAAGGAGGGGTACCTTGATTTCACCTGCTGGAAGTACAGCTTGTGACTTGCCGCCAGTACTAACTCCCTATATCCGAGGGCAGCAGGCAAGGCTGATGTGAGGTAACGGCGAGGGGGAGTCGCCACGAACTCCAGCTTGTATCCCTGTGATACTACTTGCAGAACCCAGTGATTCACCTGTGGGCAAGCCCACTGGTCCCTGAAGTTCCCGAGACGCGCCCCCAC
The DNA here is from genome assembly GCF_028390025.1 of Pseudophryne corroboree. Classification (NCBI taxonomy): domain Eukaryota; kingdom Metazoa; phylum Chordata; class Amphibia; order Anura; family Myobatrachidae; genus Pseudophryne; species Pseudophryne corroboree. Next base: position 700,635,493 of record NC_086447.1, read on the forward strand.
CACACCTGTCTGTGGAGCCCCAGCGTCATGCTGTGGACTCAGAGGAAGCGGGGGAGGATTTTTGATCCTGGGAACTGGCTGTCTGTGCAGCTTTTTCCTTCTTCCCTTGTGCAGAAAGGAAGCGCCTTTGGTCCCCTTGCTTTTCTGAAGCCGAAAGGACTGTACCCGATAATACAGTGCTTTCTTAGGGTGTGAGGAAACCTGAGGTAGAAATTTTTCTTCCCAGCTGTTGCTGTGGATACAAGGTCCCAGAGACCATCCCCAAACAATTCCTCACCCTTATAAGGCAGAATCTCCATGTGCCTTTTAAAGTCAACATCACCTGTCCACTGCCGGGTCTCTAATACCCTCCTGGCAGAATGGACCTTGCATTAATTCTGGACGCAACTCGACAAATATCCCTCCTTGCATCCCTCATATATAAGAGTCAAAGACTACGTCTTTAATATGCTCTATGTTAGCACCATATTCTCCCTGTCTAGGGTATTAATATTATCTGACAGGGTATCAGACCCTGCTGCAGCAGCACTATTCATGCTGAGGCAATTGCAGGTCTCAGTATAATACCCGAGTGTGTATATACAGACTTCAGGATAGCCTCCTGCTTTTTATCAGCAGGCTCCTTCAAAGTGGCCGTATCCTAAGACGACAGTGCCACCTTTTATGACAAACGTGTGAGCGCCTTATCCACCCTAGGGGATATCTCCCAACGTGACCTATCCTCTGGCGGGAAAGGGTACGCTAGCAGTAATTTTTTTGAAATTACCAGTTTCTTATCGGGGGAACCCACGCTTCTTCACACACTTCATTCACTCATCTGATGGGGGAACAAAACACCGGCTGCTTTTTCTCCCCAAACATAAAACCCCTTTTATGTGGTACTTGGGTTAATGTCAGAAATGTGTAACACAATTTTTATTGCCGAGATCATGCAACGGATGTTCCTAGTGGATTGTGTATATGTCTCAACCTCGTCGACACTGGAGTCAGACTCCGTGTCGACATCTGTGTCTGCCATCTGAGTTAACGGGCGTTTTTTGAGCCCCTGATGGCCTTTGAGACGCCTGGGCAGGCGCGGGCTGAGAATCCGGCTGTCCCACAGCTGTTACGTCATCCAGCCTTTTATGTAAGGAGTTGACACTGTCGGTGAATACCTTCCACCTATCCATCCACTCTGGTGTCGGCCCCACAGGGGGCGAAATCCCATTTATCGGCATCTGCTCCGCCTCCACATAAGCCTCCTCATCCAACATGTCGACACAGCCGTACCGACACACCGCACACACACAGGGAATGCTCTGACTGAGGACAGGACCCCACACAGCCCTTTAGGGAGACAGAGAGAGAGTATGCCAGCACACACCAGAGCGCTATATAATGTAGGGATAAACACTATCACTGAGTGAATTTTCCCCAATAGCTGCTTGTATAAACAATATTGCGCCTAAATTTAGTGCCCCCCCTCTCTTTTTAACCCTTTGAGCCTGAAAACTACAGGGGAGAGCCTGGGGAGCTGTCTTCCAGCTACACTGTGAAGAGAAAATGGCACCAGTGTGCCGAGGGAGATAGCTCTGCCCCTTTTTCGCGGACTTTTCTCCCGCTTTTTTATGGATTCTGGCAGGGGTAATTATCACATATATAGCCTCTGGGGCTATATATTGTGATTATTTTGCCAGCCAAGGTGTTTTTATTGCTGCTCAGGGCGCCCCCCCCCCCCCCCAGCGCCCTGCACCCTCAGTGACCGGAGTGTGAAGTGTGTATGAGGAGCAATGGCGCACAGCTGCAGTGCTGTGTGCTACCTTGGTGAAGACTGAAGTCTTCTGCCGCCGATTTTCCGGACCATCTTCATGCTTCTGGCTCTGTAAGGGGAACGGCGGCGCGGCTCCGGGAACGAACACCAAGGACGGGTCCTGCGGTCGATCCCTCTGGAGCTAATGGTGTCCAGTAGCCTAAGAAGCCCAAGCTAGCTGCAAGCAGGTAGGTTCGCTTCTTCTCCCCTTAGTCCCTCGTTGCAGTGAGCCTGTTGCCAGCAGGTCTCACTGTAAAATAAAAAACCTAACATATACTTTCTTTCTAGGAGCTCAGGAGAGCCCCTAGTGTGCATCCAGCTTGGCCGGGCACAGAAATCTAACTGAGGTCTGGAGGAGGGGCATAGAGGGAGGAGCCAGTGCACACCAGATAGTACCTAATCTTTCTTTTAGAGTGCCCAGTCTCCTGCGGAGCCCGTCTATTCCCCATGGTCCTTACGGAGTTCCCAGCATTCACTAGGACGTCAGAGAAATTATGTGTGTGTATATATATATATATATATATAAGATGGAGAGAGACGGCGGCACTCAGAGACTTTCACTTCCAAGTTAATCAACGCAAAAAGTGCATTTATTCGTCAACGTTTCGGGGGACGAACCCCCTTCCTCAGGACACTGCAAACTAGTGATTATGCAAAGAACAACAACTTAAATACCCTACCTGTACCGTGTATCTGTGTCTGCCTCCACGTCCCCGCCGTCCTGTGCACGTGGAGGCAGACACAGATACACGGTACAGGTAGGGTATTTAAGTTGTTGTTCTTTGCATAATCACTAGTTTGCAGTGTCCTGAGGAAGGGGGTTCGTCCCCCGAAACGTTGACGAATAAATGCACTTTTTGCGTTGATTAACTTGGAAGTGAAAGTCTCTGAGTGCCGCCGTCTCTCTCCATCTTGCATATTGGGGCTGCCATACCCTTAGGAGGGCACCGGAGCAAATACCCCTACGGGGACCACGGAGTGCCGGGCTGCTTCCATGGATTATATATATATATATATATATATATATATATATATATATATATATATATATATATATATATATATATATACACACACACACACACACACAATATTATATATATATATATATATCTCATTTGATTGAACTACTCATGCTCCATCAGTTGATAATTTACATTTAAGCACACACATTGTTCAGACTTGCATTTTGTTACCATGGCGCCGGAGGGGTGGGCAGTACCCTGGTCCGGGATTGGACCATGGGATCACATGACTTGCAGCTTGATTAGAATGAACAGGTGTATGTAATTGTTTTTAATTGTCTTTGTGTATATAAGTGTGGTGTTTGGTGATGGTTAGTTATACTGCTGGCTTTCCCTGACGAAGGTGCTGCTGCACCGAAACAGCTGTTGGAGTTGCCAATATGCGGGGTTACCATTGTGAATTGAACTGCTAAGTATACGATTTGTACTATCTTATGCACGGTGCACTTTAAAATGAGGATTCAGTAAATTGTTTATTGCTACATAAGGTGTGCTGGTTTTTGTGGATCTTGGTCACAACGTTTGGATGTATATTATATATATATATATATATATATATATATATATATATATATATATATATATATATATATATATATATATATATATATATACACATATACACACACACACTATATGATATATATATATATATATATATATATATATATACACACACATATACATATATACATACATACATACATATATATATTTTTATTTTTTTTCTTCCCCCCATGTAGACTGTGTGGAAATGTATGGAACAAAAACAAAAATTTAGATAGATTAAAAACATGTTTTTTTCCCCCCATTATATACAGTATATCCCCATCAGCCATAACATTAAAACCACTGACAGATGTAGTGAATAACAATGATTAACACGTTACAATGACACCTGTCAAGGGGAGTGAAATATCTGACAGCAAATGAACAGTAAAGCTGGGCACACACTGTACAATTATCTGTCAGATAATCTGCCAGATCCGGCTTGTTGGAATTAAATTCTCGTAATGGATGAGAACAAATGACAATCGAACATTTGCTCCCAAACACTAGAAAATCGTCAAAAACTGTCGTTCATACAAATTGCTTAAATCATGGACATGTTTTGGCAATTTTCCAGAGTTTGGTAGCAAATGGTTAAGTTCAGCCAATTTTTCTACAAAGTTGTAGGCACCAATATCTGAGCTACACACTAAAAGATTTTTTTTTTAAGTTTCCAACTTTCTGCAACTTCACACTGCATTTGCATATGTCCACCCACAAGAAGGATAACAGTGATAGGAAACAAAGGAAATATGGGCAGATTATTGAGAATGCACACACACTGGTCAATATCGAGAGATTGTGGCCGAGATTTTTGGTTTGGGATGAAAGATTGGAAATTCGATCGTTCATGTATGTGGGCAAGATTTTTATGAAATAAATTGCTGAAACGATCGTTCGTACACACTATACAATAACTTTGGTCGTCCTTCAGATTATTGGCAAATTGGCCCAATAATTGTATAGTGTGTACCTAGCTTAAGTTCTTAAAGTTGATGAGCTGGAAGCCTGGGCAAGTGTAAAGATCCGAGTGACTTTGACAAGCACCAAATTGTATTGGTTAGACGACAAAGGGCCTAATTCAGACCTGATCGCTGTGATGCAAATTTGCAGAGGTCTGCGATCAGATAGTCGCCACCCAGTGAGATAGAAAACCCGCCCCATGCAAGTGTGCGAATGCATGTGTACGCCGTGCGAAAACATCGCCAGGCAGCAGACATCTGAAAATCCATTCACAACTCACCATCAAATTATTATTTTTTTCATACTGTGCAGTCTGTGTGTAGCCCAGGACTTACTCCTACAGTGCGATACAAACAGGCTGATTGGGGACAGAGCTGACGTCACACACCCTCCCTGAAAATGCCTGCAGTTTTTCTGACACAACCAGAAAATGGCCAGTTACCACCCCCAAACATCATCTTGCTGTCGATCACCTTGCGATCAAAATTTTAGCACCATCCTGTTTGGCGTTGCACCTGTGCATTGCGGTACATATGCATGCGCAGTCATTCGATAATCTGATGCTGTGTGATTTTGCACAGCAACAATCAGGTCTGAATCGGGCCCAAAGTCTGAGCATCTCAAAAACAGGTCTTGTCTGGTGTTCCCAGTACGCAGTGGTTAGTACCTAGTGATAATGGTCCAAGGAAAGACAACTGGTAAACCAGTGACGGTCACCCAAAACTCAAGGGGGCAGATGTATTAAGCCTGGAGAAGTGATAAAGCAGTGATAAGTGCAAGGTGATAACTCACCAGCCAGTCAGCTCCTGTCAATTTACATATTGGAGCTTATTGGCTGGTGCGTTATCACCTTGCACTTATCCAGGCTTAATACATCTGCCCCACGGTGGGCAATTTATTTATGCACACCAATCTCCTGTCTAAAGAGACGGGAGATCAGGGGACACTATTCAATTATATTTTTTATTGCGCTGTTCTCGACCCAACAGAGCAACACTTGAACTGCTCCATCCGGTACCCGGGACTGACAGCCGCCAGCGCAAACAACTGAATCCCCCCCATTGATGGAGTGAAAGCTAGCAAATAGGAAATTAAACCTAGCCTGTCTAGTCTGATCTCACAGTAGAGCTGTAGCCCAAATTGCTGAAAAAGTTAATACTGACTATGACAGATGAGTGTCTGAACACAGTGCATCACAGCTTGCTGCGTAGCAGCAGTCCATTCAGAGTGACCATGTTGACCCCTGTCCACTGCCAAAAGTGCCTAAAATGGGCACATGAACAGAGAACTGAATCATGGAGCAATGGAGAAAGGTAGCCTGGCCTGATGAACTACGTTTTGTTTTACCTTGGGTGTGTGTGCATCGTTTCCCTGGGGAAGAGATGGCACCAGGATACCACTATGGGAAGAAGGCAAGCCGGTGAAGGCAGTATGATCCTCTGGGTTACGTTCTGCTAGGAAGCTTTTGGTCCTGGTATTCATGTAGATGTTACTTTGACACAAACCATCTACCTAAAAATTGTTGCTGACCAATTACACCTCTTCATGGCAACTGCATTCTCTAGTGGCTGTGGCCTCTGTCAGCAATTAACTAGAATAATGTGCCTTGCCACACTGCAAAAATGTTCTGGAATTGTCTGGGGAACATGACAACCCGGCATAAAAGCAGTGTAAAGGGCCCCATACACTAGGACGATTTTACATGATTTCATACAATTCCGATATATCCGTCTGATAAATTGTATGAAATTGTGTACAATCGTATGTGTTTTAGATCGTATCCGATCTGATGTGTGTCCCCCATGGCTGTCGGATAGGATCCCCTAGGTCGTTGGTGCTGCACTAATGATATATCGGAATTGGATGGAATCGGATGAAAAAAGTGTGATTTTTGTGCATGTGATATATCGTATGCGATGTATCACAGGGAAGTTTGACTGGCATTCTCAGGACACTGCCAGCCCCCGTAGCCCTCTATCCAGCCCATCAGATATATCTCATGGTACAATTGTATGCCATACGATATATTGCATGCGATGTATAGCAGCTTCATCAATCGCATGCGATATATCTTATGCAAAAAATAGCACAAAAGTACCAAATCATATGGAATCACTCCCAGGAAGGTCCCGGGGGAGTTCAAGGGAAATTACATCCGACTTCAGCCTCAAACATATCGTTAGTGTATGGGGCCCTTTAAACACAGGTTGGATTCGGGTCAATGTGCACTTTAATACCCCTTTCACACAAATGCCGGAGCCCTCCCGGGAATTGGAAATGGGTCCTTCCCGGGTGGGATCCAGCATTGGACGCTGCTACTGGCTTCCCCGACCTGGCAATATGCCGGGGGGGATGCAATAGAAGTGGGGGGGGGCGGAGCCGGCAGCGGGGGCAGCGCTGGGAGATGAGATCATCTCCGCGCCGCCTCTCCCTGATGTACTGAACGGGTCCCGGGTCCCATCGACCCAGGAGCCCGTTTACGCTGCCACTGACCCGGTATTCAACCCGGGAATAACACTGCTTTATTCCCAGGTTGAATTGCAGGGTCAGCCGACCCGGGATTTCCAACATGGCGCTTTCACGGTGCACGCCTTCCCGTGTCGACCTGGCAACATGCCGGGTCAATACCGGGTTACTTGTGTGGCGTGAAAGGGGTATTAAGTATCCAACCCTGGTTATTCAACCCTGCATTCATGTAAAAGTGCTGATTTTGGCTGTTCCTTGATGAGGTCAGCAGCCCGAGTCCTGCTACACAGGAGAGAACAGAGAGCATTAAGAATTAGAGCTATTAAGAATTAGGGGCGAGAGAGATTGCTATGCAGCTTACTGCATACCTCCCAACTTATTAAAAGTACAATTATTAAAAGTACAAAGAGGGACCTTGGGGCGCGCCCGAAAAGGGGGCATAGCCTGTATGAAAGGGGCATGGTCTCGTGGCAGAGCTGCGATCACGAGTCACACCCCCCTTGTACCGTCACTGAGGGGGCATGCCCAGCGCTCTCTGAGCTGCTGGCATGCCCCCTCTCCCTCTGTCACCTGTGAATAGATGCTGCGGGCATGCGCATAGCGTCTATTCACCGCTGTTCTGCTAAGCAGTGCCAGGAGCTGCCAACTGCGCCCCTCCCCACCGTGGGACACTGCGGGCGGGACAGCGGAACAGTTCCTGCTGCTGAAAAACATCCCCACAGCATGATGCTGCCACCATGGTTCACTGTAGGGATGATGGTATTGACCTGGTGATGAGCGGTGCCTGGTTTCCTCCAAACATGATACCTGGCATTCACGTCAAAGAGTTCAATCTTTGTTTCATTAGACCAGAGAATTTTGTTTCTCATGGTCTGAGAGTCCTTCAGGTGTATTTTGGCAAACTCCAGGCGGCCTGCCATGTGCTTTTTACTGAGGAGTGGTTTCTGTCTGGCCACTCTTCCATACAGGCCTAAGTGGTGGATTGCTGCAGAGGTGGTTGTCCTTCTGGAAGGTTCTCCTCTCTCCACAGAGGAATGCTTTAGCTCTGACAGAGTGACCATCTGGTTCTTGGTCACCTCCCTGACTAGGGCCCTTCTCCCCCGATCGCTCAGTTTAGATGGCCGGCCAGCTCTAGGAAGATTTTTTTTTTTTTATATAAGTAGCGCTGCTGTTCCAATGCACAAATTTTAAGACAACCACTTTTTGAAAAGATTTTTTTTTTAAACAAACACGTATAATTTATTACATAATATAATATAATACACTCGGCCGGTGTTAATAGATCGGACAAAACATTATAGCAGTTAAAAAAGATAAAGATCTAATACCCCTTTCACACCGCAGCTTGTACCCGGTAATTTGCCATTTTTACTGGCTTCCTAAACGGTTCGAGCTGCGATGTGAAAGGGTCACCTTCAATTTACCGTTTACAAAATACCGGTATTTTGAAACGGTAAAAAAGCAGGGTCCTACCCGTTTCAGACCCGTTTAATTGTGCAGTGTGAAAGGGTCTGAAACGGTATTTGCAAGCCCCAGAAGGTGATAGGCTGTCTCCGTGTGTGATCTCACCAGGCAGAAGCAGGAAATAAACATTTAAAATGACAACCACTGTTTTGTATGGGTGAAACGGGTTCAGTGTGAAAGGTACCAAAACGGTAATAAAATGGTAATATACTGGTACCAACATGCGATGTGAAGGGGGTTTAACTGCTCAGACCCGTTTTAAGAACCGTTCAAAGAACCGTTTCAAAAGCAGGTTTTGCGACGTGAAAGCAGCATAAGAGTCATAATAGTTACTCTTTATAGCAAAAGAGTTACAATTAGTAACAATGAGTCCATGCATTAGAAACTCATATTCAACACAGTCATTTGGTTCAGAGCCAAGTAGGTAGTAATGCAATTCCGATTCTTGAATAAAAATGTTCTCACACTATAGGGCTGAAACACACAAGCCGGCTCCCGCCGCCCGGCAAAATCTCGCCCGGCTTTTTACCGCTGCCATGCTACAGAGACACATGCAGCGCAATGTGGGGTGTGGTATTGAAGGTCGACAGTAACTAGGTCGACCACTATTGGTCGACAGTAACTAGGTTGACAGGGTCTTTAGGTCGACAGGGTCTTTAGGTCGACAGGTCAAAACGTTGACATGAGTTTTTTGTTATTTTGGTGTCGTTTTCTTCGTAGAAGACCGGGAACCCCAATTAGTGCACCGCTTCGCTCGCCATGCTTCGGGCATGGTGCCTTTGCTTCGCTCGGCACAGATTACCGTTCCAATCGTAGTCCACGTGGATCGTTAAGTATGAAGAGGTTAAAAAAAAAAAAGAAAAAAAAATAGTGAAAAACTCATGTCAGTCTTATGGGCCTATAGGTGAAAATGGTTGCATACTGTACACAGACGCTCAACTGCTCACACTGGAGGTGCAGGGGGAAGTTTCGATGGTGCACCTAAAGGCGCCTTAATTGGTATTTCAGAGTCTTCGGCAGCTCAAAGTGGGCGTCTCAGTCCTTGCACATTCAGATGCATGGATGTACCCCAGGGAAGGGCTTTGTAGCACCATTTGCATAAAGTCACTAACAGATGACCGCCAATACACGCAGACACAGCCATGGTTGCATCACACTCCTATGAATCAGCCCCAAACATTTTATTGAAACTTATCATCATCCAAGTTGCATCACTGTGTTTAGGGAGATTGGTAGAAACTAAACCGAAGGCAAGTTTGTTTAGCTCTGGGGATGAGTGCCAAAAAGCCATTCTTTTACCCTCGCTGTACACCCACAATTAGTGGGTTGCTCCTTGTATTCTCCCGAGGTGCCAGCAGAAATCCAATTTAACTAGTTCCACAACGCTAGTTACGGGATTACAGTGTGCGCTAACAGTATCGCGCCCAGCACTTACAGTAAGTCGGAAAATGCAGTTAATCACGACTAAACCCTGAGCATTAGTTGCAGTAAACCGCATCTCCCAATTTAAGTTCCAGGAGCATGCAGACAGTACAATAACTGAAGGCACTTATCCCTGGAGCTAAACTTGCACTAAACTGAGTTCTCCCCATTGATTGGTTCTAATTATTTCCTTCACATTCTCATTTATCATCTTTATAAGACACAAGGGAAAATTCAATTGTATGTAATGCTCTGTTCCTGAACAGCAAATAGCATCTGCTGGGTTCGTAAGTGTTCCTTTGCAACCAATAGAGCAGCAGTGGCCAACTAGTGGCTCTTGAGCCGCATGCAGCTCTTACTTTATTCAAATGTGGCTCCCAACAGTCAAAATCACATGATCACAACAGATTCGGAAACAGCGGCATTCCAGCCATAAACGCAGCAGCACTACTGGCACTGAGAAATGAGGGAGCCAGATACATGAGGTAAGACACCTACCGGCAAACAGAGAACACATAAGGGGCTGCAGCAGTGGCTTGAGTTGTGGGGGCTGTAGTGACACAAGGGGGAGCTGACTGGAGTAACACGGGAGGGTGCTGGCAGTAGTGACACATAGGAGAGCTGGCTGGAGTGGCACAGGAGGTTGTTGGCAGGTCTGACTCATGGGGAGCTGGCTGGAGTGACATAAGCGAGTGGTAACAGGAGTGACACATGGGGGAGCTAGCTGGAGTGACACTGTGGAGTGCTAACAGTAGTGACACATTGGAGAGCTGGCTGAAGTAACACAGGAGGGTGCTGGTAGGAGTGACTCATGGGGAGCTGGCTGGAATGACATAGGAGGGTACTAAGAGGAGTAACATGGGGGAGCTGGGTGTAGTTACACATGAGGGAGCTGAAGTGTATTGTGTGAATCTGGCTTTTTCAATTATTTTATGTGGAAGTGGCTTTTTAAATGCATTTTATATTGGATCTGGCTTTAAAAAAAATAAGATTTTAAACCTACCGGTAAATCTTTTTCTCGTAGTCCGTAGAGGATGCAGGGGACTCCGTAAGGACCATGGGGATAGACGGGCTCCGCAGGAGACATGGGCAATTTAAGACAGACTTTAGATCTGGGTGTGCACTGGCTCCTCCCTCTATGCCCCTCCTCCAGACCTCAGTTAGAGAAACTGTGCCCAGAGGAGACGGACAGTACGAGGAAAGGATTTTTGTTAATCCAAGGGCAAGATTCATACCAGCCACACCGTATAACTTGTGAAATACTACCCAGTTAACAGTATGAAAACAACATAGCATCAGTCCAAGACCGATGAAAACTATAACATAACCCTTATGTAAGCAATAACTATATACAAGTCTTGCAGAAGTAGTCCGCACTTGGGACGGGCGCCCAGCATCCTCTACGGACTACGAGAAAAAGATTTACCGGTAGGTTTAAAATCTTATTTTCTCTAACGTCCTAGAGGATGCTGGGTACTCCGTAAGGACCGTGGGGATTATACCAAAGCTCCCAAACGGGCGGGAGAGTGCGGATGACTCTGCAGCACCGATTGAGCAAACAGGAGGTCCTCCTCAGCCAGAGTATCAAACTTATAGAACTTTGCAAAGGTGTTTGAACCCGACCAAGTAGCAGCTCGGCACAGCTGTAGTGCAGAGACTCCTCGGGCAGCCGCCCAATAAGAGCCCACCTTCCTAGTGGAATGGGCCTTGACCGATTTAGGTAACGGCAATCCCGCCGTAGAATGTGCCTGCTGAATCGTGTTACAGATCCAGCGAGCAATAGTCTGCTTTGAAGCAGGAGCGCCAACCTTGCTGGCTGCATACAGGACAAACAATGCTTCTGTTTTTCTGACTCTAGCCGTTCTGGCTACGTAAATTTTCAAAGCCCTGACCACATCAAGGGACTCGGAATCCTCCAAGTCACGCGTAGCCACAGGCACCACAATAGGTTGGTTCATATGAAAAGAGGAGACCACTTTTGGCAGGAACTGAGGACGGGTCCGCAATTCCGCTCTATCCATATGGAAAACCAGATAGGGGCTTTTATGTGATAAAGCCGCTAATTCCGACACTCGCCTAGCCGAAGCCAAGGCTAATAACATGACCACCTTCCAAGTGAGATATTTCAACTCAACCGTTTTAAGTGGTTCAAACCAGTGTGATTTAAGGAAACTTAACACCATGTTAAGGTCCCAAGGCGCCACCGGAGGTACAAAAGGAGGCTGAACATGCAGTATTTCCTTCACAAAAGTTTGTACTTCAGGGAGAGAGGCCAATTCCTTTTGAAAGAAAATGGACAAGGCCGAAATCTGAACCTTAATGGAGCCTAATTTTAGGCCCAAATTCACTCCAGTTTGTAGGAAGTGAAGGAAGCGGCCCAGATGGAATTCTTCCGTAGGAGCATTCCTGGCCTCACACCAAGAAACATAATTTCGCCATATACGGTGATAATGTTTAGATGTCACGTCCTTCCTAGCCTTTATCAACGTAGGAATGACCTCTCCCGGAATACCCTTTTCCGCTAGGATCCGGCGTTCAACCGCCATGCCGTCAAACGCAGCCGCGGTAAGTCTTGAAACAGACAGGGCCCCTGTTGCAACAGGTCCTGTCTTAGAGGAAGAGGCCACGGATCTTCTGTGAGCATTTCCTGCAGATCCGGATACCAGGTCCTTCGTGGCCAATCTGGAACAATGAGGATTGCTCTCACTCTTCTTTTTCTTACTATTCTCAACACCTTGGGTATGAGAGGAAGAGGAGGAAATACACAAACCGACCGGAACACCAACGGTGTCACTAGGGCGTCTACAGCTACTGCCTGAGGGTCTCTTGACCTGGCGCAATACCTCTGTAGCTTTTTGTTGAGGCGGGACGCCATCATGTCTATCTGGGGCAGTCCCCACCGACTTGTAATCTGTGCAAAGACTTCCTGATGAAGTCCAAACTCTCCTGGATGCAAGTCGTGTCTGCTGAGGAAGTTTGCTTCCCAGTTGTCCACTCACAGAATGAACACTGCTGACAGTGCGCTTACATGATTCTCCGCCCAGCGAAGAATTCTGGTGGCTTCCGCCATCGCCACTCTGCTCTTTGTTCCGCCTTGGTGGTTTACATGAGCTACTGCGGTGACGTTGTCTGACTGGATCAGAACCGGTTGGTCGCGAAGTAAGGTCTCCGCTTGACGTAGGGCGTTGTATATGGCCCTCAGTTCCAGGATGTTGATGTGAAGACAAGTCTCTTGACTTGACCAAAGACCTTGGAAATTTCTTCCCTGTGTGACTGCTCCCCAACCTCGGGGGCTCGCGTCCGTGGTCACCAGGATTCAGTCCTGAATGCCGAACCTGCTGCCCTCTAGAAGGTGAGCACTCTGCAGCCACCACTGGAGAGATACCCTGGCCCTGGGGGACAGGGTGATCAACTGATGAATCTGTAGATAAGACCCGGACCACTTGTCCAGTAGGTCCCATTGGAAGGTCCTCGCATGGAACCTGCCGAAGGGAATGGCCTTGTATAACGCCACCATCTTTCCTAGGACTCGAGTGCAGTGATGCACTGACACCTGTTTTGGTTTCAATAGGTTCCTGACCAGAGTCATGAGTTCCTGGGCCTTTTCTATCGGAAGATAAACTCTTTTCTGGTCCGTATCCTGAATCATGCCCAAGAAAGTCAAACGAGTCGTAGGAACCAACTGCGACTTCAGGATATTGAAAATCCAGCCGTGTAGCTGTAACACCTTCAGTGAAAGTGATACGTTGTTCAGCAACTGCTCTCTTGATCTCGCTTTTATGAGGAGATCGTCCAAGTACGGGATAATTGTGACACCTTGCTTTCGCAGGAGCACCATAATTTCCGCCATTACCTTGGTGAAAATTCTCGGGCCGTGGAGAACCAAACGGCAACGTCTGAAATTGGTAATGACAATCCTGTACCGCAAATCTTAGGTACGCCTGATTAGGTGGATAAATGGGAACATGAAGGTATGCATCCTTTATGTCCAGAGATACCATAAAATCCCCCCCTTCCAGGCTGGCGATGACCGCTCTTAGCGATTCCATCTTGAACTAGAACCTTTTCAAGTATAGGTTCAGGGATTTTAAATTTGATATGGGTCTGAACGAACCGTCCGGTTTCGGGACTACAAACAGGGTCGAGTAATATCCCCTTCCTTGTTGAAGCAGGGGAACCTTGACCACCACCTGTTGAAGATTCAATTTGTGAATTACATTTAACACTATCTCCCTTTCCTGGGGAGAAGATGGTAGAGCCGATTTGAAAAACCGGCGAGGAGGCACCTCTTCGAATTCCAGCTTGTAATCCTGAGAAACTATTTCTATTGCCCAGGGATCCACTGTGAGTGAACCCAGATGTGGCTGAAAATTCGAAGACGTGCCCCCACTGGGGCGGACTCCCTTAGCGGAGCCCCAGCGTCATGCGGTGGATTTTGTAGAGGCCAGGGAAGACTTCTGTTCCTGGGAACTAGCTGTGTTGTGCAGCTTTTTTCCTCTGCCCTTACCTCTGGCAAGTAAGGACGCACCTCGTACTTTGTTTCTCTGTGATCGAAAGGACTGCATTTGATAATGTGGGGCTTTCTTAGGCTGTGAGGGAATATAAGGCAAAAAATTAGATTTACCAGCTGTAGCTGTGGAGACCAGGTCCGAGAGACCTTCTCCAAACAATTCCTCACCCTTGTAAGGTAAAACCTCCATGTGCCTTTTTGAGTCGGCATCACCTGTCCATTGCCGGGTCCATAGGACTCGTCTAGCAGAAATTGACATAGCGTTGATTCTAGAACCCAGTAGACTAATGTCTCTTTGAGCATCTCTCATATATAGGACAGCATCTTTTATATGCCCTAGGGTCAATAAAATGGTCCCTAGGGTCAATAAAATGGTATCCTTATCTAGGGTCTCAATCTCCGCTGATAAGGCATCTGTCCATGCTGCTACAGCGCTACAAACCCAGGCCGACGGAATTGCCGGTCTCAGTAAGGTACCATAATGTGTGTAAATGGACTTTAGGGTAACCTCCTGCTTGCGGTCAGCAGGATCCCTGAGGGTAGCCGTATCCTGGGATGGCAGCGCTACCTTCTTGGATAAGCGTGTCAATGCTTTGTCCACCCTAGGGGAGGATTCCCACCGTATCCTGTCTGTTGGCGGGAAAGGATACGCCATAAGAATCCTTTTGGGAATCTGCAGTTTTTTGTCTGGAGATTCCCAAGCTTTTTCACATAATTCGTTCAACTCATGTGAGGGGGGGAAAGGTTACCTCAGGTTTTTTTCCCTTATACATGTGTACCCTCGTGTCAGGGACAGGGGGTTCCTCTGTGATGTGCAAAACATTTTTTATTGCAATAATCATATATCGAATACATTTTGAAACTTTTGGCTGTAACTTTGCATCATCGTAGTCGACACTGGAGTCAGAATCCGTGTCGGTATCTGTGTCAACTATTTGGGATAGTGGGCGCTTTTGAGACCCCGAAGGTCCCTGCGACATAGGGACAGGCATGGGTTGACTCCCTGACTGTTCCCTAGCTTCAGCTTTGTCTAATCTTTTGTGCAATAAGTTTACATTAGCACTTAAAACATTCCACATATCCATCCAGTCAGGTGTCGGCGTTGTTGACGGAGACACCACATTCATTTTCACCTCCTCCTCCTCCTGAAAGCCTTCTACCTCAGACATGTCGACACACGCGTACCAACACCACACACTCAGGGAATCCACTTATCTGAAGACAGTTCCCCCACAAGGCCCTTTGGAGAGAAAGAGAGAGTATGCCAGCACACACCCCAGCGCTATATGACCCAGGAAAAAAAACACAATAATTTTATGTTTACCCAGATAGCGCTGTTTCATACAATATGCGCCTAATTATGTGCCCCCCCCTCTTCTTTAAAACCCTCTTTCTACCGTGGTTTAAGCAGGGGAGAGTCCGGGGAGCTTCCTCTCAGCGGTGCTGTGGAGAAAATTGCGCTGGTGAGTGCTGAGGTAGAAGCCCGCCCCCTCGGTGGCGGGATTCTGTCCCGCTTAAAACAGTAAAAATTGGCGGGGGCTTTTTATAATATAATAAGAATTTACTCACCGGTAATTCTATTTCTCGTAGTCCGTAGTGGATGCTGGGAACTCCGTAAGGACCATGGGGAATAGCGGGCTCCGAAGGAGGCTGGGCACTCTAGAAAGATTTCAGACTACCTGGTGTGCACTGGCTCCTCCCACTATGACCCTCCTCCAAGCCTCAGTTAGGATACTGTGCCCGGACGAGCGTACACAATAAGGAAGGATTTTGAATCCCGGGTAAGACTCATACCAGCCACACCAATCACACCGTACAACTCGTGATATGAAACCCAGTTAACAGTATGAAACAACTGAGCCTCTCAACAGATGGCTCAACAATAACCCGATTTAGTTAACAATAACTATGTACAAGTATTGCAGATAAACCGCACTTGGGATGGGCGCCCAGCATCCACTACGGACTACGAGAAATAGAATTACCGGTGAGTAAATTCTTATTTTCTCTGACGTCCTAGTGGATGCTGGGAACTCCGTAAGGACCATGGGGATTATACCAAAGCTCCCAAACGGGCGGGAGAGTGCGGATGACTCTGCAACACCGAATGAGAGAACTCCAGGTCCTCCTCAGCCAGGGTATCAAATTTGTAGAATATTGCAAACGTGTTTGCCCCTGACCAAGTAGCAGCTCGGCAAAGTTGTAAAGCCGAGACCCCTCGGGCAGCCGCCCAAGATGAGCCCACCTTCCTTGTGGAATGGGCATTGACAGATTTTGGCTGTGGCAGGCCTGCCACAGAATGTGCAAGTTGAATTGTACTACAAATCCAACGAGCAATAGTCTGCTTAGAAGCAGGAGCACCCAGCTTGTTGGGTGCATATAGGATAAACAGCGAGTCAGATTTTCTGACTCCAGCCGTCCTGGAAACATATATTTTCAGGGCCCTGACCACGTCTAACAACTTGGAGTCCTCCAAGTCCCTAGTGGCCGCAGGCACCACAATAGGCTGGTTCAAATGAAACGCTGACACCACCTTAGGGAGAAACTGGGGACGAGTCCTCAATTCTGCCCTATCCATATGGAAAATCAGATAAGGGCTTTTATAAGACAAAGCCGCCAATTCTGATACTCGCCTGGCAGAAGCCAAGGCCAATAACATGACCACCTTCCACGTGAGATTTCAGATCCACGGTTTTTAGTGGTTCAAACCAATGTGATTTTAAGAAACTCAACACGTTGAGATCCCAAGGTGCCACAGGAGGCACATATGGGGGCTGAATATGCAGCACTCCCTTTACAAATGTCTGAACTTCAGGTACTGAAGCTAGTTCTTTCTGAAAGAAAATCGATAGAGCCGAGATCTGTACCTTAATGGAACCCAGTTTTAGGCCCATATTCACTCCTGCTTGCAGGAAATGCAGAAATCGACCTAGTTGAAATTCCTCAGTTGGGGCCTTTTCGGCCTCACACCATGCAACATATTTCCGCCATATGCGGTGATAATGATTTGCTGTAACCTCTTTCCTGGCTTTAATAAGCGTAGGAATGACTTCCTCCGGAATGCCCTTTTCTTTCAGGAGCCGGCGTTCAACCGCCATGCCGTCAAACGCAGCCGCGGTAAGTCTTGGAACAGACAGGGCCCCTGCTGTAGCAGGTCTTGTCTTAGCGGCAGAGGCCACGGGTCCTCTGAGATCATCTCTTGAAGTTCCGGGTACCATGTTCTTCTTGGCCAATCCGGAACCACGAGAATTTTGTTTACTCCTCGCTTTCTTATTATTCTCAATACCTTTGGTATGAGAGGCAGCGGAGGGAACACAAACTGACTGGTACACCCACGGTGTCACCAGAGCGTCCACAGCTATCGCTTGAGGGTCTCTTGACCTGGCGCAATACCTCTCTAGTTTTTTGTTTAGGCGGGACGCCATCATGTCCACCTGTGGACGACCCCACTGATGTACAATCATTTGGAAGACTTCTGGATGAAGTCCCCACTCTCCCGGGTGGAGGTCGTGTCTGCTGAGGAAGTCTGCTTCCCAGTTGTCCACTCCCGGAATGAACACTGCTGACAGTGCTAGTACATGATTTTCCGCCCATCGGAGAATTCTTGTGGCTTCTGTCATTGCCATCCTGCTTCTTGTGCCGCCCTGTCGATTCACATGGGCGACTGCCGTGATGTTGTCTGACTGGATCAGCACCGACTGGTGTAGGAGCAGGGATTTTGCTTGACTTAGGGCATTGTAGATGGCCCTTAATTCCAGAATATTTATGTGAAGGGAAGTCTCCTGACTTGTCCATAGTCCTTGGAAGTTTCTTCCCTTTGTGACTGCCCCCCAGCCTCGCAGGCTGGCATCCGTGGTCACCAGGACCCAGTCCTGAATGCCGAATCTGCGACCCTCCAGAAGATGAGCACTCTGCAGCCACCACAGAAGAGACACCCTGGTTCTTGCAGACAGGGTTATCAAGCGATGCATCTGAAGATGCGATCCGGACCACTTGTCCAACAGGTCCCACTGAAAGATTCTGGCATGGAACCTGCCGAATGGAATTGCTTCGTAAGAAGCTACCATCTTTCCCAGGACCCGCGTGCAGTGAGGCACCGATACCTGTTTTGGTTTCAGGAGGTCTCTGACTAGAGAAGACAACTCCCTGGCTTTCTCCTCCGGGAGAAACACTTTTTTCTGGACTGTGTCCAGAATCATCCCCAGGAGCAGTAGACGTGTCGTCGGGACCAGCTGTGACTTTGGGATATTCAGAATCCAGCCGTGCTGGTTCAGCACTTCCTGAGATAGTGCTACTCCCACCAACAACTGTTCTTTGGACCGTGCCTTTATTAGGAGATCGTCCAAGTACGGGATAATTAAAACTCCCTTTCTTCGAAGGAGTATCATCATTTCCGCCATAACCTTGGTAAATACCCTCGGTGCCGTGGAGAGTCCAAACGGCAGCGTCTGGAATTGGTAATGGCAATCCTGTACCACAAATCTGAGGTACTCCTGGTGAGGATGGTAAATGGGGACATGCAGGTAAGCATCCTTGATGTCCAGGGAAACCATGTAATCCCCCTCGTTGCAATAACCGCCCTGAGCGATTCCATCTTGAACTTGAATTTTTTATGTACATGTTCAAGGACCTCAAATTTAAAATGGGTCTCACCGAACCGTCCGGCTTCGGTACCACAAATAGTGTGGAATAGTAACCCCAGCCTTGTTGAAGTAGGGGTACCTTGATTATCACCTGCTGGGAATACAGCTTGTGAATTGCCGCTAGCACCGCCTCCCTGTCTGAGGGAGCAATCGGCAAGGCAGATTTTAGGAACCGGTGGGGTGGAGCCGCCTCGAATTCCAGCATGTATCCCTGAGATACTACTTGAAGGATCCAGGGATCCACCTGTGAGCGAGCCCACTGATCGCTGAAATTTCTGAGGCGGGCCCCCACCGTACCTGGCTCCACCTGTGGAGCCCCACCGTCATGCGGCGGACTTGGAAGAGGAAGCGGGGGAGGACTTTTGTTCCTGGGAACCTGCTGTCTGTTGCAGCCTTTTTCCCCTACCTCTGCCTCTAGACAGAAAAGACCCTCCTTTTCCACGCTTGCTTTTCTGGGTCCGAAAGGACTGAACCTGATAAAATGGCGCCTTCTTAGGCTGTGAGGGAACATGGGGTAAAAATGCTGACTTCCCAGACGTTGCTGTGGAAACTAGGTCGGAGAGACCATCCCCAAATAATTCCTCCCCTTTATAAGGCAAAACTTCCATGTGCCTCTTGGAATCTGCATCTCCCGTCCACTGACGAGTCCATAAGCATCTCCTAGTAGAGATAGACAATGCACTTACTTTAGATGCCAGCCGGCAAATTTCCCTCTGTGCATCTCTCATATATAAGACTGAATCTTTTATATGGTCAATCGTTAGCAGAATAGTGTCTCTGTCTAGTGTGTCAATATTTTCTGACAGTTTTTCTGACCATGCAGCGGCAGCACTGCACATCCAAGCTGACGCAATAGCTGGTCTAAGTATAATGCCTGAGTGTGTGTATACAGACTTCAGGATTGCCTCCTGCTTTCTATCAGCAGGCTCCTTAAGGGCGGCCGTATCCTGAGAGGGTAGTGCCACCTTTTTTGACAAACGTGTGAGCGCTTTATCCACCCTAGGTGGTGTTTCCCAACGTGACCTATCCTCTGGCGGGAAAGGGAACGCCATTAGTACCTTCTTAGGAATTACAAATTTTTTATCAGGGAAAAGCCACGCTTCTTCACACACTTCATTTAGTTCATCTGATGGGGGAAAAAATAAGATTTTACTTACCGATAAATCTATTTCTCATAGTCCGTAGTGGATGCTGGGGACTCCGTCAGGACCATGGGGAATAGCGGCTCCGCAGGAGACAGGGCACAAAAGCAAGCTTTTAGGATCACATGGTGTGTACTGGCTCCTCCCCCTATGACCCCCCTCCAAGCCTCAGTTAGGTACTGTGCCCGGACGAGCGTACACAATAAGGAAGGATCTTGAATCCCGGGTAAGACTCATACCAGCCACACCAATCACACCGTACAACTTGTGATTTGAACCCAGTTAACAGTATGATAACAATGAAGTAGCCTCTAAAAAAGATGGCTCACAACAATAATAACCCGATTTTTTTGTAACAATAACTATGTACAAGTAATGCAGACAATCCGCACTTGGGATGGGCGCCCAGCATCCACTACGGACTATGAGAAATAGATTTATCGGTAAGTAAAATCTTATTTTCTCTAACGTCCTAGTGGATGCTGGGGACTCCGTCAGGACCATGGGGATTATACCAAAGCTCCCAAACGGGCGGGAGAGTGCGGATGACTCTGCAGCACCGAATGAGAGAACTCCAGGTCCTCCTCAGCCAGGGTATCAAATTTGTAGAAT
This sequence comes from Pseudophryne corroboree, assembly GCF_028390025.1. Lineage (NCBI taxonomy): Eukaryota > Metazoa > Chordata > Amphibia > Anura > Myobatrachidae > Pseudophryne > Pseudophryne corroboree. The sequence goes on from NC_086447.1 coordinate 700,656,078, forward strand.
TTAGCAAACGTGTTTGCCCCTGACCAAGTAGCTGCTCGGCAAAGTTGTAAAGCCGAGACCCCTCGGGCAGCCGCCCAAGATGAGCCCACCTTCCTTGTGGAATGGGCATTTACAGATTTTGGCTGTGGCAGGCCTGCCACAGAATGTGCAAGCTGAATTGTACTACAAATCCAACGAGCAATAGTCTGCTTAGAAGCAGCAGCACCCAGCTTTTTGGGTGCCTACAATATAAACAGCAAGTCAGACTTTCTGACTCCAGCCGTCCCGGAATTATATATATATATATAATTTTTTTTTTTTTTTTTTTTTTTTTTTTCAGGGCCCTGACAACGTCTAGCAACTTGGAGTCCTCCAAGTCCCTAGTAGCCGCAGGCACCACAATAGGTTGTTTCAGGTGAAACGCTGACACCACCTTAGGAAGAAACTGGGGACGAGTCCGCAGTTCTGCCCTGTCCGAATGGAAAATCAAATATGGGCTTTTGTAAGACAAAGCCGCCAATTTTGACAATCGCCTGGCCGAGGCCAGGGCCAACAGCATGGTCACTTTCCATGTGAGATATTTCAAATCCACAGATTTGAGTGGTTCAAACCAATATGATTTGAGGAATCCCAACACTACGTTGAGATCCCACGGTGCCACTGGAGGCACACAAGGGCTGTATATGCAATACTCCCTTGACAAACGTCTGGACTTCAGGAACTGAAGCCAATTCTTTCTGGAAGAAAATCTATAGGGCCGAAACTTGAACCTTAATGGACCCCAATTTGAGGCTCATAGACACTCCTGTTTGCAGGAAGTGCAGAAATCGACCTAGTTGAAATTTTTTCGTGGGGCCCTCCTGGCCTCACCCACGCAACATATTTTTACCACATGTGGTGATAACGTTGTGCGGTCACCTCCTTCCTGGCTTTGACCAGGGTAGGTATGACCTCTTCCGGAATGCCTTTTCCCTTAGGATCCGGCGTTCAAACCGCCATGCCGTCAAACGCAGTCGCGGTAAGTCTTGGAACAGACAAGGTCCCTGCTGGAGCAGGTCCTTTCTTAAAGGCCGATGCCACGGTTCCTCTTGGAACAGACATGGTACTTGCTGAAAGCAAATCCCTTCTTAGCTCCCGAGGCCATTAGTCCTCTGTGAGCATCTCTTGAAGTTCCGGTTACCAAGTCCCTCTTGGCCAATCCGGAGCCACGAGTATAGTTCTTACTCCTCTATGTCTTATAATTCTCAATACCTTGGTTATGAGAAGCAGAGAAGGGAACACATACACCGACTGTTACACCCACGGTGTTACCAGGACGTCCACAGCTATCGCCTGAAGGTCTCGTGACCTGGCGCAATACCTGTCCCATTTTTTTGTTCGGGCGGGACGCCATTATGTCCACCTTTGGTCTTTCCCAACGGTTCACAATCATGCGGAAAACTTCCCGATGAAGTTCCCACTCTCCCGGGTGGAGGTCGTGCCTGCTGAGGAAGTCTGCTTCCCAGTCGTCCACTCCCGGAATGAACACTGCTGACAGTGCTATCACATGATTTTCCGCCTAGCGAAAAATCCTTGCAGTTTTGCCACTGCCCTCCTGCTTCTTGTGCCGCCCTTTCTGTTTACGTGGGCGACTGCCGTGATGTTATCCCACTGGATCAATACCGGCTGACCTTGAAGCAGAGGTCTTGCTAAGCTTAGAGCATTATAAATTTGCTCTTAGCTCCAGTATATTTATGTGGAGAGAATTCTCCAGACTTGATCACACTCCTTGTGTGACTGCTCCCCAGCCTCTCAGGCTGGCCTCCGTGGTCACGAGCATCCAATCCTGAATGCCGAATCTGCGGCCCTCTAGAAGATGAGCACTCTGTAATCACCACAGGAGAGACACCCTTGTCCTTGGATATAGGGTTATCCGCTGATGCATCTGAAGATGCGATCCGGACCATTTGTCCAGCAGATCCCACTGAAGAGTTCTTGCGTGAAATCTGCCGAATGGAAGCGCTTCGTAATAAGCCACCATTTTTACCAGGACTCTTGTGCAATGATGCACTGACACTTTTCCTGGTTTTAGGAGGATCCCGATTAGCTCGGATAACTCCCTGGCTTTCTCCTCTGGGAGAAACACCTTTTCCTGGACTGTGTCCAGAATCATCCCTAGGACCAGCAGACGTGTCGTCGGAACAACTGCGGTTTTGGAATATTTAGAATCCACCCGTGCTGTCGTAGAACTACTTGAGATAGTGCTACTCCGACCTCCAACTGTTCTCTGGACCTTGTTCTTATCAGGAGGTCGTCCATTTTCTTTGAAGACGAATCCTCCTTTCGGTCATTACCTTGGTAAGGACCCGGGGTGCCTTGGACAATCCAACGGCATCGTCTTGAAACAGATAGTGACAGTTCTGTACCACGAACCTGAGGTACCCTTGGTGAGAAAAGGCAAATTTTGGGACATGGAGGTAAGCATCCCTGATGTCCCGGGACACCATATAGTCCCCTTGTTCTTTGCTATCACTGCTCTGAGTGACTCCATCTGGATTTGAACCCTTGTAAGTGTTCAAATTTTTCAGATTTAGAATAGGTCTCACCTAGCCTTCAGTACCACCATATAGTGTGGAGTAATACCCCTTTCCTTGTTGTCGGAGGGGTAAATTTATTATCACCTGCTGGGAATACAGCTTGTGAATGGTTTTCAATACTGCCTCCCTGTCGGAGGGAGACATTGGTACAGCAGACTACAGGAACCTGCGAGGGGGGAAACCTCTCGACATTCCAATCTGTACCCCTTGGATACTACTTGTAGGATCCAGGGGTCCTGTACGGTCCCAGCGTCATGCTGAGAACTTGGTAGAAGCGGTGGAGGGCTTCTGTTCCTGGGAATGGGCTGCCTGCTGCAGTCTTCTTCCCTTTCCTCTATCCCTGGGCAGATATGACTCTTATAGGGACGAAAGGACGGAGGCTGAAAAGACGGTGTCTTTTTCTGCAGAGATGTGACTTAGGGTAAAAAACGGTGGATTTTCCAGCAGTTGCCCTGGCCACCAGGTCCCATGGACCGACCCCAAATAACTCCTCCCCTTTATACGGCAATACATCTTTGTGCCGTTTGGAATCTGCATCACCTGACCACTGTCGTGTCCATAAACATCTTCTTGCAGATATGGACATCGCATTTACTCTTGATGCCAGAGTGCAAATATCCCTCTGCGCATCTCGCATATATAGAAATGCATCCTTTAAATGCTCTATAGTCAATAAAATACTGTCCCTGTCAAAGGTATCAATATTTTTAGTCAGGGAATCCGACCAAGCCACCTCAGCTCTGCACATCCAGGCTGAGGCGATCGCTGGTCGCAGTATAACACCAGCATGTGTGTGTATACTTTTTAGGATATTTTTCAGCCTCCTATCAGCTGGCTCCTTAAGTACGGCCCTATCCGTAGATGGTACCGCCACTTGTTCTGATAAGCGTGTGAGCGCCTTATCCACCCTGAGGGGTGTTTTCCACCGCGCCTTAACTTCTGGCGGGAAAGGGTATACCGCCAATAATTTTCTATCGGGGGAAACCCACGCATCATCACACACTTCATTTAATTTATCTGATTCAGGAAAAACTACAGGTAGTTTTTTCACCTCACACATAATACCCTTTTTTGTGGTACTTGGAGTATCAGAAATATGTAACACCTCCTTCATTGCCCTTAACGTGTGGCCCTAAAAGAAAATACGTTTGTTTCTTCACCGTCGACACTGAAATCAGTGTCCGTGTCTGGGTCTGTGTCGACCGACTGAGGTAAATGGGCATTTTACAGCCCCTGACGGTGTTTGAGACGCCTGGACAGATACTAATTTGTTCGCCGGCCCTCTCATGTCGTCAACCGGCTTGCAGCGTGTTGACATTGTCACGTAATTTCCATAAATAAGCCATCCATTCCGGTGTCGACTCCCTAGAGAGTGACATCACCATTACAGGCAATTTGCTCCGCCTCCTCACCAATATTTTCCTCATACATGTCGACACACACGTACCGACATACAGCACACACATAGGGAATGCTCTGATAGAGGACAGGACCCACTAGCCCTTTGGGGAGACAGAGGGAGAGTTTGCCAGCACACACCAAAACGCTATAATTATCCAGGGACAACCTTTATATAAGTGTTCCTCCCTTATAGCATTTTAATATATATACATATCGCCAAATCAGTGCCCCCCCTCTCTGTTTTAACCCTGTTTCTGTAGTGCAGTGCAGGGGAGAGCATGGGAGCCTTCCCACCAGCCTTTCTGTGAGGGAAAATGGCGCTGTGTGCTGAGGAGAATAGGCCCCGCCCCCTTTTCGGCGGGCTTCTTCTCCGGAGTTTTAGATATCTGGCAGGGGTTAAATACATCCATATAGCCTCAAGGGCTATATGTGATGTATTTTTCGCCATACAGGTATTATACATTGCTGCCCAGGGCGCCCCCCCCCAGCGCCCTGCACCCTCCGTGACCGCTGTGTGAAGTGTGCTGACAACAATGGCGCACAGCTGCAGTGCTGTGCGCTACCTGATGAAGACTGAGTCTTCTGCCGCCTGGTTCCGGACCTCTTCATCTTCAGCGTCTGCAAGGGGGGTCGGCGGCGCGGCTCCGGGACGAACCCCAGGGCGAGCCCTGTGTTCCGACTCCCTCTGGAGCTATGTCCAGTAGCCTAAGAATCCAATCCATCCTGCACGCAGGTGAGTTGAAAATCTCTCCCCTAAGTCCCTCGATGCAGTGAGCCTGTTGCCAGCAGGACTCACTGAAAATAAAGAACCTAAAAACTTTTTCTAAGTAACTCTTTAAGAGAGCCACCTAGATTGCACCCTTCTCGGCCGGGCACAAAAACCTAACTGAGGCTTGGAGGGGGGTCATAGGGGGAGGAGCCAGTACACACCATGTGATCCTAAAAGCTTGCTTTTGTGCCCTGTCTCCTGCGGAGCCGCTATTCCCCATGGTCCTGACGGAGTCCCCAGCATCCACTAGGACGTTAGAGAAACTACGGGTAGTTTTTTCTCCCCAAACATAATACCCTTTTTTTGTGGTACCTGGATGTAAATCAGAAATGTTTAACACCTCTTTCATTGCCTCAATCATGCAGTGAATGGCCCTGACAGGCATTAGGTTTGACTCATCGTCGTCGACACTGTTATCAGTATCCGTGTCGACATCCGGGTCTGCAAACTGAGGTAGCGGGCGTTTTAGAGCCCCTGACGACCCCTGAGGCACCTGGACAGGCACGAGCTGAGATCCCGGCTGTCCCACATTTGGCATGTCGTCAAATTTCTTATGTAAAGAATTTATACGTGCACTCATTTCTTTCCATAAGTTCATCCACTCGGGTGTCTGCCCCGCAGGGGGTGACGTCCCTTCAAAATGCATCTGCTCCGCCTCCACCTCATTATCCTCATCAAACATGTCGACACAGCCGTACCGACACACCCCACACACACAGGGAATGCTCAACAGAGGACAGGACCCACAAAAAGCCCTTTGGGGGGACAGAGTGAGAGTATGCCAGCACACACCAGAGCGCTATATATATATATATATACAGGGACTAACTGAGTTATGTCCCTAATAGCTGCTTTTCATATAATATATGTATATATACTGCCAAATGTAATGCCCCCCCTCTCTTTTCCCTCTTACTGTTACTGTATATTGCAGGGAAGAGCCAGGGAGCTTCCTTCCAGCCGAGCTGTGAGGGAAAAATGGCGCCAGTGTGCTGAGGAGATAGGCTCCGCCCCTTTTTCGCGGCCTATTCTCCCGCTTTTTATGGAATTCTGGCAGGGGTATTTACCTCATATATAGCCTCTGGGGCTATATATTGAGGTATTTTAGCCAGCCAAGGTGTTATTATTGCTGCCTCAGGGCGCCCCCCCCCAGCGCCCTGCACCCTCAGTGACCGGAGTGTGAAGTGTGAGAGGACCAATGGCGCACAGCTGCAGTGCTGTGCGCTACCTTGGTGAAGACAGAGTCTTCATGCCGCCGATTTTCCGGACCATCTTCTTGCTTCTGGCTCTGTAAGGGGGACGGCGGCGCGGCTCCGGGACCGAACACCAAGGACTGGGCCTGCGGTCGATCCCTCTGGAGCTAATGGTGTCCAGTAGCCTAAGAAGCCCAATCTGGCTGCAAGCAGGCGAGTTCGCTTCTTCTCCCCTTAGTCCCTCGCTGCAGTGAGCCTGTTGCCAGCAGGTCTCACTGAAAATAAAAAACCTAACATACTTTCTTCCTAGGAGCTCAGGAGTGCCCCTAGTGTGCATCCAACCTCAGCCGGGCACGAATTCTAACTGAGGCTTGGAGGAGGGTCATAGTGGGAGGAGCCAGTGCACACCAGGTAGTCTGAAATCTTTCTAGAGTGCCCAACCTCCTTCGGAGCCCGCTATTCCCCATGGTCCTTACGGAGTTCCCAGCATCCACTAGGACGTCAGAGAAAAAAAAAAAAAATTATATATATATATATATATATATATATAACACACACACACACACACACACACAGTGCCCAGCTGTATAAATACTTATTTGTGCCAAAAAGAGGTCTATATGCTGCCCAGGGCGCCCCCCCGGCGCCCTTACAGTGACTGCCGTGTGTGAGGTGTATGGGAGCAATGGCGCACAGCTTTACTGCTGTGCGTTACCTCAGTGAAGATCATGAAGTCTTCTGCCGCCTCTGAAGTCTTCTTTTCTTCTCATACTCACCCGGCTTCTATCTTCCGGCTCTGCGAGGGGGACGGCGGCGCAGCTCTGGGACGGACGGCGAGGGTTAGACCTGTGTACCGATCCCTCTGGAGCTAATGGTGTCCAGTAGCCTAAGAAGCAGAGCCTTTCAACTCACAGAAGTAGGACTGCTTCTCTCCCCTCAGTCCCTCGATGCAGGAAGTCTGTTGCCAGCAGGCTCCCTGAAAATAAAAAAACCTAACAAATATACTTTCTGTCAGGAAGCTCAGGAGAGCTCCCTGAAAAGCACCCAGCCTCCTCTGGGCACAGTAGTAAACTGAGGTCTGGAGGAGGGGCATAGAGGGAGGAGCCAGTGCACACCCAGATCTAAAGTCTTTCTTAAAGTGCCCATGTCTCCTGCGGAGCCCGTCTATCCCCATGGTCCTTACGGAGTCCCCAGCATCCTCTAGGACGTAAGAGAAATGTACAGTATTTTATGTGGATCTGGCTTTTCAATGTGATTTATACCAGGATTGTGGTCTAGCAGGCACAAGGCCAAACCCCATTTTTGCACACGCGCCTTCAGTGTGAAGTTGGCTCTTTGACGTACCCAACTAGATTTTTTGTCTTTTTGTCTCTTACTGATTAAAACCTCTATTGCAGGGGTGGCCAAAGAAAACTTGTGAAGTTGACACTACAGTAACTACCCAATACATGCGCAGCTGGGCATCACCATGGTGCCCAGTGGTATATCATGGACAACTGTATTCCCCTTTTAAGGTGCATAAACACAGTGCGATGTAATCTTATGATTTTCACTATACTGTCAAAATCGTAATAAAAGTTAGTGCAAATCGCACAGTGCGTACACAGCTTGCGGTGCCAATGCACGGCCCTCCGGGATCAGTATCGCAAGAAGAAAATAGAGACTATGCAAGTCAATCTTGAATATATAGTTCAAATTATGCCATAGTCAAAATCGCACCGTGTGTATAGACAATATCGGTGAGGGAGTTCAAGGGAAATCGCATAGTCAAAATCGGGTATAGACAATATTTCACCATGTGTATGTACCTTTTGATTGCGCCGTTTTATAAATTGTTAAAAAAAACCACACAAAAAAACACATGCACCAATATCACAGTCTAGGTCATTCCAGTATGTAAATATTTGGTTCTCATCAAGTTTTAAAACAACAAAGTTTGTTCTTCATAGTAGATGCCAAAACTCAAAGTCTGACACACACAGCAACTTCAGTTCAACGTTTTGTCAGTTATGAGACATATCAGAACCTTAATCTATATAGCATCAACATATTACAGATGGGTTCACATAAAGATGTTGCTCCAGATGATCAAACAGCCCCTCACAGCGTGCAAGGTTCCGAAAGACTTGGCCATCTTTCTTTTTCAAACTGTGCATATTTTTGCATATATAAAACAACTGGAAGAGACAAAACTACTGTGCTTGACTACACTGATCAGTCTGCTGTGCCACATCTGTTCATCGGTGTGCGAATGAGTGCAAATCTAAATAAAAAGTGTTATGATTCAGCTGCCACAGCTTTTTCTCATGCCAAGTTCAATGTGCTTTATCTGTAGTTTTGTATGTGTTTGAACCTAATTCCTGTGTGGTTAAGCTCGCAGGCCAGCGTGTCTAGTACACATTAAGCGATATTGTGCTGCATCTGCAAAGCAAATAAGATGTCAAATTTAAACAAAAAGTACACTGCGTCATCAGTCGCGGAGTAATGCATATTAATAATATGGGGCACAAAATGGAGCAATTCAATTGTTGCTTCGTTTAGACACCCGGTAGCTGACATGGATAACATTTCTTCCTGAGGTGCGAAAAGAAATGTACACTAAGTCGGCACTTTGGGCGACCGAACGGGAGGTTGGACACCCAAAACAGGACTTCAGATGGGTTAATCCATTTTACGTGGTTAAACCTTGTCTGTTTGGGCGTGATATGTATGTGCACCCAAACAACAATTAAATTGTGACAATTGTTTGGGCATCTAAACAGCCAAGGAAAATTAGACAGCTAAACAATTGAGTCGGCCTTTAGGCCTCTAGGACAAATTTGTATACGGACGTTGCCGTGCTAAGCCTCCTGCCAGTGACGTTTTATCAAAATATGCATCTTAATCCCATCACTAATGTGACAAAAGTACAATGCACGGGTGGTCACAGATTACTGGTGCTGGCATTTCATGCACTTCTGTGTGCAACTCTGTTGCTAATCTAGTAAAAAAAAAAAATGACAGCGACTGAATTCGAGCAGTTGCGCCATGCCACGTATCAATATGCTCAACCTCCGACTTTATACCATTATCTTTGTGACAAAAGTACTAACCTAGTGTGACTGGTACACTATGAGCAACAACGTGGCGCTATTAAATGAAGATGCAAAATTTAGGAAAATCTATGAATAGCTATCATTGGCGTCTCACACCATATTGAGCAAAAAATAAGAATTTACTCACCGGTAATTCTATTTCTCGTAGTCCATAGTGGATGCTGGGAACTCCGTAAGGACCATGGGGAATAGCGGCTCCGCAGGAGTCTGGGCACAACTAAAAGAAAGCTTTTAGACTACCTGGTGTGCACTGGCTCCTCCCACTATGACCCTCCTCCAAGCCTCAGTTAGGATACTGTGCCCGGAAGAGCTGACACAATAAGGAAGGAGTTTGAATCCCGGGTAAGACTCATACCAGCCACACCGTATAACTCGTGATACCATATCCAGTTAACAGTATGAAACATAACTGAGCCTCTCAACAGATGGCTCATAACAGTAACCCTTTAGTGAATAACTATGTACAAGTATTGCAGACAATCCGCACTTGGGACGGGCGCCCAGCATCCACTACGGACTACGAGAAATAGAATTACCGGTGAGTAAATTCTTATTTTCTCTGACGTCCTAGTGGATGCTGGGAACTCCGTAAAGACTATGGGGATTATACCAAAGCTCCCAAACGGGCGGGAGAGTGCGGATGACTCTGCAGCACCGAATGAGAGAACTCAAGGTCCTCCTCAGGCAGGGTATCAAATTTGTAGAATTTTGCAAACGTGTTTGCCCCTGACCAAGTAGCAGCTCGGCAAAGTTGTAAAGCCGAGACCCCTCGGGCAACCGCCCAAGATGAGCCCACCTTCCTTGTAGAATGGGCTTTAACTGATTTAGGATGCGGCAGTCCAGCCGCAGAATGCGCCAGCTGAATTGTGCTACAAATCCAGCGAGCAATAGTCTGCTTAGAAGCAGGAGCACCCAGTTTGTTGGGTGCATACAGGATAAATAGCGAGTCAGTTTTCCCGACTCCAGCCGTCCTGGAAACATAAATTTTCAAGGCCCTGACTACGTCCAGTAACTTGGAATCCTCCAAGTCGCTAGTAGCCGCAGGCACTACAATAGGTTGGTTCAAGTTAAAAGCAGATACCACCTTCGGGAGAAACTGGGGACGAGTCCTCAATTCTGCCCTATCCATATGGAAAATCAGATAAGGGCTTTTAAATGACAAAGCCGCCAATTCTGATACACGCCTGGCCGAAGCCAAGGCCAATAACATGACCACTTTCCACGTGAGATATTTTAAATCCACGGTCTTTAGTGGCTCAAACCAATGTGATTTTAGGAAATCAAACACCACGCTGAGATCCCAGGGTGCCACTGGAGGCACAAAAGGGGGCTAAATATGCAGCATTCCTTTTACAAATGTCTGAACTTCAGGTAGTGAAGCTAGTTCTTTTTGGAAGAAAATCGACAGAGCCGATATCTGTACCTTAATGGAGCCTAATTTTAGGCCCATAGTCACTCCTGCCTGTAGGAAGTGCAGAAATCGACCCAGCTGAAATTCCTCTGTTGGGGCCTTATTGGCCTCACACCAAGCAACATATTTCCGCCATATGCGGTGATAATGTTTTACCGTTACATCTTTCCTGGCTTTAATCAGCGTAGGAATGATCCTCCGGAATGCCCTTTTCCTTTAGGATCCGGCGTTCAACCGCCATGCCGTCAAACGCAGCCGCGGTAAGTCTTGGAACAGACAGGGCCCCTGCTGCAGCAGGTCCTGTCTGAGCGGCAGAGGCCATGGGTCCTCTGAGATCATCTCTTGAAGTTCCGGGTACCAAGCTCTTCTTGGCCAATCCGGAACCACGAGTATTGTCCTTACTCCTCGTTTTCTTATTATTCTCTGTACCTTTGGTATGAGAGGCAGAGGAGGGAACACAAACTGACTGGTACACCCACGGTGTCACTAGAGCGTCCACCGCTATCGCCTGAGGGTCCCTTGACCTGGCGCAATATCTCTCCAGTTTTTTGTTTAGGCGGGACGCCATAATGTCCACCTGTGGCCGTTCCCAACAATTTACAATCAGCGTGAAGACTTCTGGATGAAGTCCCCACTCTCCCGGGTGGAGGTCGTGCCTGCTGAGGAAGTCTGCTTCCCAGTTGTCCACTCTCGGAGTGAACACTGCTGACAGTGCTAGCACGTGATTATCCGCCCATCGGAGAATCCTTGTGGCTTCTGCCATTGCCGTCCTGCTTCTTGTGCCGCCCTGTCGGTTTACATGGGCGACCGCCGTGATGTTGTCTGACTGGATCAGTACCGGCTGGTGTAGAAGCAGGGGTTTTGCCTGACTTAGGGCACTGTAAATGGCCCTTAGTTCTAGAATATTTATGCGTAGGGAAGTCTCCTGACTCGACCATAGTCCTTGGAAGTTTCTTCCCTGTGTGACTGCCCCCCAGCCTCGAAGGCTGGCATCCGTGGTCACCAGGACCCAGTCCTGTATGCCGAATCTGCGGCCCTCTAGGAGATGAGCACTCTGCAGCCACCACAGCAGAGACACCCTGGTTCTTGGAGACAGGGTTATTAGCCGATGCATCTGAAGATGCGATCCGGACCATTGGTCCAACAGGTCCCACTGAAAGATTCTGGCATGGAACCTGCCGAAAGGAATTGCTTCGTAAGAAGCCACTATCTTTCCCAGGACTCGCGTGCAGTGATGCACCGACACCTGTTTTGGTTTCAGGAGGTCTCTGACTACAGATGACAGCTCCTTGGCTTTCTCCTCCGGGAGAAACACTTTTTTCTGGACTGTGTCCAGAATCATTCCCAGGAACAGTAGACGTGTCGTCGGAACCAGCTGTGACTTTGGAATATTTAGAATCCAACCGTGCTGGTGTAGCACCTCCTGAGATAGTGCTACTCCTACCAACAACTGCTCCCTGGATCTCGCCTTTATTAGGAGATCGTCCAAGTACGGGATAATTAAAACTCCCTTTTTTCGAAGGAGTATCATCATTTCCGCCATTACCTTGGTAAACACCCTCGGTGCCGTGGACAGTCCAAACGGCAGCGTCTGGAATTGGTAATGGCAATTTTGTACCGCAAATCTGAGGTACTCCTGGTGAGGATGATAAATGGGGACATGCAGGTAAGCATCCTTGATGTCCAGGGATACCATGTAATCCCCCTCGTCCAGGCTTGCAATAACCGCCCTGAGCGATTCCATCTTGAACTTGAATTTTTTTATGTATGTGTTCAAGGATTTCAAATTTAAAATGGGTCTCACCGAACCGTCCGGTTTCGGTACCACAAACAGTGTGGAATAGTAACCCCTTCCTTGTTGAAGTAGGGGCACCTTGACTATCACCTGCTGGGAATACAGCTTGTGAATTGCCTCTAGCACAGCCTCCCTGCCTGAGGGAGTTGTTGGCAAGGCAGATTTGAGGAAACGGCGGGGGGGGGGAGACGCCTCGAATTCCAGCTTGTACCCCTGAGACACTACTTGCAAGATCCAGGGATCCACCTGTGAGCGAGCCCACTGATGGCTGAAATTTTTGAGGCGGCCCCCCACCGTACCTGGCTCCGCCTGTGGAGCCCCACCGTCATGCGGTGGACTTGGAAGAAGCGGGGGAGGACTTTTGCTCCTGGGAACCTGCTGTTTGTTGCAGCCTTTTTCCCCTACCTCTGCCTCTGGACAGAAAGGACCCGCCTTTTCCTCGCCAGTTTCTCTGGGTCCGAAAGGACTGTACCTAATAAAACGGCGCTTTTTTAGGCTGTGAGGGAACATGGGGTAAAAATGCTGACTTCCCAGCTGTCGCTGTGGAAACTAGGTCCGAGAGACCATCCCCGAATAACTCCTCACCCTTATAAGGCAAAACTTCCATGTGCCTTTTGGAATCTGCATCCCCTGTCCACTGCCGAGTCCATAAGCCTCTCCTAGCAGAAATGGACAATGCACTTATTTAAGATGCCAGCCGGCAGATCTCCCTCTGTGCATCTCTCATGTATAAGACTGAGTCTTTTATATGCTCTATGGTTAGGAGAATAGTGTCCCTGTCTAGGGTGTCAATATTTTCTGACAGGGAATCTGACCATGCAGCGGCAGCACTGCACATCCATGCTGACGCAATAGCTGGTCTAAGTATAATGCCTGAGTGTGTATATACAGACTTCAGGATCGCCTCCTGCTTTCTATCCGCGGGCTCCTTTAGGGCGGCCGTATCCGGAGACGGAAGTGCCACCTTTTTAGACAAACGTGTGAGCGCTTTATCCACCCTAGGAGGTGTTTCCCAACGTGCCCTATCCTCTGGCGGGAAAGGGAACGCCATTAGTAATTTTTTTGAGATTACCAATCTTTTATCGGGGAAAGCCCACGCTTCTTCACACACTTCATTTAATTCTTCAGATGGGGGAAAAACTACGGGTAGTTTTTTCTCCCCAAACAGAATACCCTTTTTAGTGGTACCTGGGTTTATATCCGAAATGTGTAAAACCTCTTTCATTGCCTCAATCATGCAACGAATGGCCCTAGTGGACATTAGATTAGACTCATCGTCGTTGACACTGGTATCAGTATCCGTGTCGACATCTGCGTCTGCCATCTGAGGTAGCGGGCGTTTTAGAGCCCCCGATAGCCTTTGAGACACCTGGGCAGGCACGAGCTGAGAAGCCGGCTGTCCCGCATTTGGCATGTCGTCAAATTTTTTGTGTAAGGAGTCGACACTTGCACGTAATTCCTTCCATAAAACCTTCCACTCAGGTGTCTGCCCCGCAGGGGGTGACATCACTTCTATAGGCATCTGCTCCGCCTCCACATAATTTTCCTCATCAAACATGTCGACACAGCCGTACCGACACACCGCACACACACCGGGAATGCTCTAACAGAGGACAGGACCCCACAGAAGCCCTTTGAGGAGACAGAGAGATGCCAGCACACACCAGAGCGCTATATAATGCAGGCACTAACTGAATTATGTCCCCTATAGCTGCTATAATATTTACTGCACCTAAATTTAGTGCCCCCCCTCTCTTTTTTACCTTTTTCTGTAGTGTAGACTGCAGGGGAGAGCCAGGGAGCTTCCTTCCAGCGGAGCTGTGAGGGAGAAATGGCGCCAGTGTGCTGGAGATAGCTCCGCCCCTTTTTCGCGGACTTTTCTCCCGCTTTTTTAAGTATTCTGGCAGGGGTAATTATCACATATATAGCCTCTGGGGCTATATATTGTGATTGTTTTGCCAGCCAAGGTGTTTTTATTGCTGCTCAGGGCGCCCCCCCCCCAGCGCCCTGCACCCTCAGTGACCGGAGTGTGAAGTGTGTATGAGGAGCAATGGCGCACAGCTGCAGTGCTGTGCGCTACCTTGGTGAAGACAGAAGTCTTCATGCCGCCGATTTTCCGGACTTCTTCTTGCTTCTGGCTCTGTAAGGGGGACGGCGGCGCGGCTCCGGGACCGAACACCAAGGCCAGTTCCATGCGGTCGATCCCTCTGGAGCTGATGGTGTCCAGTAGCCTAAGAAGCCCAAGCTAGCTGCAAGCAGGTAGGTTCGCTTCTTCTCCCCTTAGTCCCTCGTTGCAGTGAGCCTGTTGCCAGCAGGTCTCACTGTAAAATAAAAAACCTAAAATATACTTTTTTTCTAAGAGCTCAGGAGAGCCCCTAGTGTGCATCCAGCTCGGCCGGGCACAAAAATCTAACTGAGGCTTGGAGGAGGGTCATAGTGGGAGGAGCCAGTGCACACCAGGTAGTCTAAAGGCTTTCTTTTAGTTGTGCCCAGACTCCTGCGGAGCCGCTATTCCCCATGGTCCTTACAGAGTTCCCAGCATCCACTAGGACGTCAGAGAAATGCCAGGTAGATGAGGACTCATCCGTACACAACAAACCAACACAGACCCATTTAGTTTAATATCTATAAAAACAAGAATTTGTGACTCGTAAATGGCACACACAGAAACACTGCGCTGTTAGCTGTATACTAAAATGCATTGCCTGTTCACCATACAGCATCACATACAACAAGACCACTACAAAAACACCTTATACAGTATCACATTAGCCATCAGCAATACAAACTATGCCTGTGTGTACCCACTATGCTACTATATTCATAGTACATCCCCATTCACGGACTAGTTAAATAACAACAGACTATGCAGGCGCTATACAAGCATTAGTATACAAATGTTTATTATGATGAATAATGCCACCTTTACACAGCAATAAGTGGCCCACAGACATCCCACTGCCACTAGCTGCCACTGCCAGCCCCTTCCCATGAGCCTACTAGTATGGCCAGTACGGTCAGTATGCTGGGCCCAGCTGATGACATGTAGAGCCCTCCTATGGCGACAGTAACATATGATGACGCCACGTAGGTGCCACCAGTGACGCCCGCTCCCAGGATAGGCCTCACCGTCCGCCTCGGTGGAAGACACGAAGGTGAAGTCCCCGGGGCTGTTGCTATGCGGGTGTACAGCGGGGCCCGGCGGCTGCATCCTCCTGCTCCTGCTGCCCACGATGAGGATGTTGCTGTCGGCGGTGACGTCTCAAGCCAGCTCCAAACTTTCTACGTGGGGATGTAGAGTACGATGACGTCACGTGCGTGGCCCAGCCTTATTATGTTACGTCACCGCTCAGAGACCAGCGAGCGAGAGATAGGGGAAGAGTTTCTGCCAACCACTGACTCCGCCCCCTTCGCCACGCAGCGCTAGCGGACGGCAGACATCCGGGTACGTCCAGAATTTAGAGTTTCAGCTCTGATTGTGTTATTTTCTCCTGTTGTTGATAAAGTTTTTATTGTTGAATTTTTTTTTTGTAAATAGCAACCATGGGAGGAGAATGTTGTTATACTCTGGTTACAAACAATTAGTGACGTGCACCGGAAATTTTTCGGGTTTTGGTTTTGGATTCGGTTCCGCTGCCGTGTTTTGGATTCGGACGCATTTTGGCAAAACCTCCCTGAAAATTTTTTGTCGGATTCGGGTGTGTTTTGGATTCGGGTGTTTTTTTACAAAAAACCCTCAAAAACAGCTTAAATCATAGAATTTGGGGGTCATTTTGATCCCATAGTATTATTAACCTCAATAACCATAATTTTCACTCATTTTCAGTCTATTCTGAACACCTCACACCTCACAATATTATTTTTAGTCCTAAAATTTGCACCGAGGTCGCTGGATGGCTAAGCTAAGCGACACAAGTGGCCGACACAAACACCTGGCCCATCTAGGAGTGGCACTGCAGTGTCAGACAGGATGGCACTTCAAAAAAATAGTCCCCAAACAGCACATGATGCAAAGAAAAAAAGAGGTGCACCAAGGTCGCTGGATGGCTAAGCTAAGCGACACAAGTGGCCGACACAAACACCTGGCCCATCTAGGAGTGGCACTGCAGTGTCAGGCAGGATGGCACTTCAAAAAAATTGTCCCCAAACAGCACATGATGCAAAGAAAAAAAGAGGCGCACCAAGGTCGCTGTGTGACTAAGCTAAGTGACACAAGTGGCCGACACAAACACCTGGCCCATCTAGGAGTGGCACTGCAGTGTCAGGCAGGATGGCACTTCAAAAAAATTGTCCCCAAACAGCACATGATGCAAAGAAAAAAAGAGGCGCACCAAGGTCGCTGTGTGACTAAGCTAAGCGACACAAGTGGCCGACACAAACACCTGGCCCATCTAGGAGTGGCACTGCAGTGTCAAGCAGGATGGCACTTCAAAAAAATAGTCCCCAAACAGCACATGATGCAAAGAAAAAAAGAGGCGCACCAAGGTCGCTGTGTGACTAAGCTAAGCGACACAAGTGGCCGACACAAACACCTGGCCCATCTAGGAGTGGCACTGCAGTGTCAGACAGGATGGCACTTCAAAAAAATAGTCCCCAAACAGCACATGATGCAAAGAAAAAAAGAGGTGCACCAAGGTCGCTGGATGGCTAAGCTAAGCGACACAAGTGGCCGACACAAACACCTGGCCCATCTAGGAGTGGCACTGCAGTGTCAGGCAGGATGGCACTTCAAAAAAATTGT
The DNA here is from genome assembly GCF_028390025.1 of Pseudophryne corroboree. Taxonomy (NCBI): domain Eukaryota; kingdom Metazoa; phylum Chordata; class Amphibia; order Anura; family Myobatrachidae; genus Pseudophryne; species Pseudophryne corroboree. The sequence goes on from NC_086447.1 coordinate 700,673,038, forward strand.
CCCCAAACAGCACATGATGCAAAGAAAAAAAGAGGCGCACCAAGGTTGCTGTGTGACTAAGCTAAGCGACACAAGTGGCCGACACAAACACCTGGCCCATCTAGGAGTGGCACTGCAGTGTCAGGCAGGATGGCACTTTAAAAAAATTGTCCCCAAATAGCACATGATGCAAAGAAAAAAAGAGGCGCACCAAGGTCGCTGTGTGACTAAGCTAAGCGACACAAGTGGCCGACACAAACACCTGGCCCATCTAGGAGTGGCACTGCAGTGTCAGACAGGATGGCACTTCAAAAAAATTGTCCCCAAACAGCACATGATGCAAAGAAAAAAAGAGGCGCACCAAGGTCGCTGTGTGACTAAGCTAAGCGACACGTGGCCGACACAAACACCTGGCCCATCTAGGAGTGGCACTGCAGTGTCAGGCAGGATGGCACTTCAAAAAAATTGTCCCCAAACAGCACATGATGCAAAGAAAAATTAAAGAATAAAGAGGTGCAAGATGGAATTGTCCTTGGGCCCTCCCACCCACCCTTATGTTGTATAAACAGGACATGCACACTTTAACGAACCCATCATTTCAGCGACAGGGTCTGCCACAAGACTGTGACTGAAATGACTGGTTGGTTTGGGCCCCCACCAAAAAAGAAGCAATCAATCTCTCCTTGCACAAACTGGCTCTACAGAGGCAAGATGTCCACCTCATCATCATCCTCCGAATCCTCACCCCTTTCACTGTGTACATCCCCCTCCTCACAGATTATTAATTCGTCCCCACTGGAATCCACCATCTCAGGTCCCTGTGTACTTTCTGGAGGCAATTGCTGGTGAATGTCTCCACTGAGGAATTGATTATAATTAATTTTGATGAACATTATCTTCTCCACATTTTCTGGAAGTAACCTCGTACGCCAATTGCTGACAAGGTGAGCGGCTGCACTAAACACTCTTTCGGAGTACACACTGGAGGGAGGGCAACTTAGGTAAAATACAGCCAGTTTGTGCAAGGGCCTCCAAATTGCCTCTTTTTCCTGCCAGTATACGTCTGACGTGCCTAATTGGATGCGGTCACTCATATAATCCTCCACCATTCTTTCAATGGTGAGAGAATCATATGCAGTGACAGTAGACGACATGTCAGTAATCATTGGCAGGTCCTTCAGTCCGGACCAGATGTCAGCACTCGCTCCAGACTGCTCTGCATCACCGCCAGCGGGTGGGCTCGGATTTCTTAGCCTTTTCCTCGCACCCCCAGTTGCGGGAGAATGTGAAGGAGGAGCTGTTGACGGGTCACGTTCCGCTTGACTTGATAATTTTCTCACCAGCAGGTCTTTGAACCTCTGCAGACTTGTGTCTGCTGGAAAGAGAGATACAACGTAGGTTTTAAATCTAGGATCGAGCACGGTGGCCAAAATGTAGTGCTCTGATTTCAACAGATTGACCACCCGTGAATCCTGGTTAAGCGAATAAAGGGCTCCATCCACAAGTCCCACATGCCTAGCGGAATCGCTCTGTTTTAGCTCCTCCTTCAATGTCTCCAGCTTCTTCTGCAAAAGCCTGATGAGGGGAATGACCTGACTCAGGCTGGCAGTGTCTGAACTGACTTTACGTGTGGCAAGTTCAAAGGGTTGCAGAACCTTGCACAACGTTGAAATCATTCTCCACTGCGCTTGAGTCAGGTGCATTCCCCCTCCTTTGCCTATATCGTGGGCAGATGTATAGGCTTGAATGGCCTTTTGCTACTCCTCCATCCTCTGAAGCATATAGAGGGTTGAATTCCACCTCGTTACCACCTCTTGCTTCAGATGATGGTAGGACAGGTTCAGGACTGTTTGGTGGTGCTCCAGTCTTCGGCACGCTGTGGCTGAATGCCGAAAGTGGCCCGCAATTCTTCGGGCCACCGACAGCATCTCTTGCACGCCCCTGTCGTTTTTTAAATAATTCTGCACCACCAAATTCAATGTATGTGCAAAACATGGGACGTGCTGGAATTTGCCCAGATGTAATGCACGCACAATATTGCTGCCGTTGTCTGATGTCACAAATCCCCAGGAGAGTCCATTTGGGGTAAGCCATTCTGCGATGATGTTCCTCAGTTTCCGTAAGAGGTTGTCAGCTGTGTGCGTCTTCTGGAAAGCGGTGATACAAAGCGTAGCCTGCCTAGGAACGAGCTGGCGTTTGCAAGATGCTGCTACTGGTGCCGCCGCTGCTGTTCTTGCTGCGGGAGGCAATACATCTACCCAGTGGGCTGTCACAGTCATATAGTCCTGAGTCTGCCCTGCTCCACTTGTCTACATGTCCGTGGTTAAGTGGACATTGGGTACAACTGCATTTTTTAGGACACTGGTGACTCTTTTTCTGATGTCTGTGTACATTTTCGGTATCTCCTGCCTAGAGAAATGGAACCTAGATGGTATTTGGTACTCTGGACACAGTACCTCAATCAAGTCTCTAGTTGCCTCTGAATTAACGGTGAATACCGGAACCACGTTTCTCACCACCCAGGCTGACAAGACCTGAGTTATCCGCTTTGCAGCAGGATGACTGCTGTGATATTTCATCTTCCTCGCAAAGGACTGTTGGACAGTCAATTGCTTACTGGAAGTAGTACAAGTGTCTACTGACTTCCCCTCTGGGATGACGATCGACTCCCAGCAGCAACAACAGCAGCGCCTGCAGCAGTAGGCGTACACTCAAGGATGCATCGGAGGAATCCCAGGCAGGAGAGGACTCGTCAGACTTGCCAGTGACATGGCCTGCAGGACTATTGGCTTTCCTGTGTAAGGTGGAAATTGACACTGAGGGAGTTGGTGGTGTGGTTTGCAGGAGCTTGGTTACAAGAGGAAGGGATTTAGTGGTCAGTGGACTGCTTCCGCTGTCATCCAAAGTTTTTGAACTTGTCACTGACTTCTGATGAATGCGGTCCAGGTGACGTATAAGGGAGGATGTTCCTAGGTGGTTAACGTTCCTTACCCCTACTTATTACAGCTTGACAAAGGCAATATATGGCTTGACACCTGTTGTCCGCATTTGTGTTGAAATAATTCCACACCGAAGAGGTGATTTCTTTTGTATTTTGACCAGGCATGTCAATGGCCATATTCGTCCCACGGACAACAGGTGTCTCCCCGGATGCCTGACTTAAACAAACCACCTCACCATCAGAATCCTCCTTGTCAATTTCCTCCCCAGCGCCAGCAACACCCATATCCTCATCCTGGTGTACTTCAACAGTGACATCTTCAATTTGACTATCAGGAACTGGACTGCGGGTGCTCCTTCCAGCACTTGCAGGGGGCGTGCAAATGGTGGAAGGCGCAAGCTCTTCCCGTCCAGTGTTGGGAAGGTCAGGCATCGCAACCGACACAATTGGACTCTCCTTGGGGATTTGTGATTTAGAAGAACGCACAGTTCTTTGCTGTGCTTTTGCCAGCTTAAGTCTTTTCATTTTTCTAGCGAGAGGATGAGTGCTTCCATCCTCATGTGAAGCTGAACCACTAGCCATGAACATAGACCAGGGCCTCAGCCGTTCCTTGCCACTCCGTGTCGTAAATGGCATATTGGCAAGTTTACGCTTCTCATCAGACGCTTTTAATTTTGATTTTTGGGTAATTTTACTGAACTTTTTTTTTTGGGATTTTACATGCTCTGTACTATGACATTGGGCATCGGCCTTGGCAGACGACGTTGATGGCATTTCATCGTCTCGGCCATGACTAGTGGCAGCAGCTTCAGCATGAGGTGGAAGTGGATCTTGATCTTTCCCTATTTTAACCTCCACATTTTTGTTCTCCATTTTTTAATGTGTGGAATTATATGCCAATATCAATAGCAATGGCATACTACTATATATACTGCGCACAACTGAAATGCACCACAGGTATGGATGGATAGTATACTTGACGACACAGAGGTAGGTAGAGCAGTGGCCTTCCGTACCGTACTGCTATATATACTGGTGGTCACTGGTCAGCAAAACTCTGCACTGTACTCCTCCTATATAATATACTGGTGGTCCCCAGTGCCCACAATAAAGCAGTGTGAGCACAGATATATGCAGCACACTGAGCACAGATATGGAGTGTTTTTCAGGCAGACAACGTATACTCATACTTGCCTACCTGACCCTCTCCATGAGGGAGAAAATGCTCTGTTCCTGGACTTTCCTGGTAATGTATGATTGCCATCACCTGTGGTGAAACACCTTTCTTATCAATTAACTAGCTCACCACAGGTGATGGCAATAATACATTACCAGGAAAGTCCAGGAACAGAGCATTTTCTCCCTCATGGAGAGGGTCAGGTAGGCAAGTATGCGTATACTGGTGGTCACTGGTCAGCAAAACTCTGCACTGTACTCCTCCTATATTAGATACTGGTGGTCCCCAGTGCCCACAATAAAGCAGTGTGAGCACAGATATATGCAGCACACTGAGCACAGATATGGAGTGTTTTTCAGGCAGACAACGTATACTGGTGGTCACTGTCAGCAAAACTCTGCACTGCACTACTCCTATATAATACAGCTGCTCCCCAGTCCCCACAATTAAGCAGTGTGAGCACAGATATATGCAGCACACTGAGCACAGATATGGAGTGTTTTTCAGGCAGACAACGTATACTGGTGGTCACTGTCAGCAAAACTCTGCACTGTACTCCTCCTATATAATACAGCTGCTCCCCAGTCCCCACAGTTAAGCAATAAGCACAAATATTATTAATAAACGGAGAGGACGCCAGCCACGTCCAATGCATGAGTGAAAATGGCGGCGACGCGCGGCTGCTTATATAGAATCTGAATCTCGCGAGAATCCGACAGCGGGATGATGACGTTCGGGCGTGCTCGGATTAACCGAGCCATACGGGAGAATCCGAGTATGCCTCGGACCCGTGTAAAATGGGTGAAGTTCGGGGGGGTTCGGTTTCCGAGGAACCAAACCCGCTCATCACTAGTTACAATACTGATGAATACAGTGAGATGGGGAACAAGTTGGTGGGGAGGAGGCATAAGGGAAGATTATCTTTATAGCGTGGCATTGCTGCTGTAAAGTTAATGTGTTACGATGAAAGAGTTATATAAAGGTGCAGTTTAAGCAGGAGTTACAGATGCAGTTTCCTCCATACAAGAAAACAGTTTTGCCTTTATAATGAAATCTACACCATTAATGCTGCATAAATATGTGTTTTTTTAATCTCTGACATAGAGATGGATGCGTGCTGTGTTGTAAAAATTATTTACAGCAAAAAGTGAAGATATTTATTGCACACAGTGTGGCAAAAGAAAATAGGATTTTAATACCTACTGGTAAATCCTTTTCTCTAAGTCCGTAGAGGATGCTGGGGACTCCGAAAGGACCGTGGGGTATAGACGGGTTCCGCAGTAGACATGGGCACTTTAAGACTTTAAATGGGTGTGAACTGGCTCCTCCCTCTATGCCCCTCCTCCAGACCTCAGTTATAGGAACTGTGCCCAGAGGAGACAGACATTTCGAGGAAAAGGATTTTGTTAAACTAAGGGTGAGATACATACCAGCTCACACCATACACACCGTACAACATGGCCTGTAACTACAACCAGTTAACAGCGTGAATCAAAACAATCAGCAACAGGCTTACCCTTACCAAAACACATCCTTTGTGTAACATAAGCAATAACCATTAACAAGTACTGCAGATAGAGTCCGCACTGGGACGGGCGCCCAGCATCCTCTACAGACTTAGAGAAAAGGATTTACCGGAAGGTATTAAAATCCTATTTTCTCCTACGTCCTAGAGGATGCTGCGGACTCCGAAAGGACCATGGGGTTTATACCAAAGCTCCAGACCGGGTGAGAGAGTGCGGATGGATGACTCTGTAGCACCGATTGAGCAAACATGAGGTCCTCATCAGCCAGGGTATCAAACTTGTAGAATTTTGCAAACGTGTTTGACCCCGACCAAGTAGCTGCTCAGCAAAGCTGTAATGCCGAGACACCCCGGGCAGCCGCCCAAGACGAGCCCACCTTCCTAGTGGAATGGGCCTTCACTGAGTCCGGTAACGGCAATCCAGCTGTAGAATGTGCATGCCGAATCGTATTACAGATCCAGGGTGCAATAGTCAGCTTAGAAGCAGGAGCCACAACCTTGTTGGAAGCATATAGAACAAACAGTGCCTCTGTTTTCCTAATACGAGCCGTTCTGGCCACATACATTTTCAAAGCTCTGACCACATCGAGAGACTTAGAATCCGCCAAGGCCTCCGTAGCCACAGGTACCACAATAGGTTGGTTCATGTGAAACACAGAAACCACCTTTGGCAGAAATTGTTGACGAGTTCTCAGTTCTGCTCTATCAACATGGAAGACCAAGTAAGGGATTTTGTGAGACAAAGCTGCCAACTCTGACACCCGCCTTGCAGACGCCAAGGCCAATAGCATGACCACCTTCCAAGTGAGAAACTTCAACTCAACCGTTTGTAACGGTTCAAACCAATGTGACGCTAGGAACTGTAACACCACATTAAGGTCCCATGGTGCCACTGGGGGCACAAATGGAGGCTGTATGTGCAGCACCCCCTTCACGAAAGTCTGTACTTCTGGAAGCGAGGCCAAATCCCTTTGAAAGAAAATAGATAAGGCTGAAATCTGCACTTTAATGGAGCCTAACTTTAGGCCCGCATCCACGCCTGATTGCAAAAAATGGAGAAAACGACCCAGCTGAAATTCTTCCGTAGGCGCCTTCTTGGATTCGCACCAAGACACATATTTTCTCCAAATATGGTGGTAATGCTTCGCCGTTACCTCCTTTCTAGCCTTCAGTAAAGTCGGAATGACTTCTCCGGGAATACCCTTTTGAGCTAGAATTTGGCGTTCAACCGCCATGCCGTCAAACGCAGCCGCGGTAAGTCTTGGAACACGCACGGCCCTTGTTGTAACAGATCCTTTCTCAGAGGAAGAGGCCAGGGATCTTCCACGAGCAATTCCTGAAGATCCGGATACCAGGCCCTCCTTGGCCAGTCTGGAACAACGAGTATCGTTCGAACTCCTGTTCTTCTTATTATTTTAAACACCTTTGGAATGAGCGGAAACGAAGGGAACACATAGACCGACTGAAACACCCACGGTGTCACTATCACGTCCACTGCAAGTGCCTGAGGGTCCCTCGACCTGGAACAATATGCCTGAAGCTTCTTGTTGAGGCGAGACGCCATCATGTCTACTTGAGGAAGTCCCCAACGACTTGTCACTTCTGCAAAGACCTCTTGATGAAGACCCCACTCTCCTGGATGGAGATCGTGTCTGCTGAGGAAGTCTGCCTCCCAGTTGTCCACGCCTGGTATGAAGACCGCTGACAGAGCGCTTACATGTCTTTCCGCCCAGCGAAGAATCTTTGTGGCCTCCGCCATTGCTGCTCTGCTCCTTGTTCTGCCCTGGCGGTTTACGTGCGCCACCGCTGTTATGTAGTCTGACTGAATCAGGACGGGTAGGCCGCGAAGGAGATGTTCTGCTTGCAGAAGGGCGTTGTAAATGGCCCTTAATTCCAGTATGTTTATGTGTAGACAAGCTTCCTGGCTTGACCATTTTCCCTGGAAATTCTCCCCTTGAGTGACAGCTCCCCAACCCCGGAGACTCGCATCCGTGGTTACCAGGACCCAATCCTGGATCCCGAACCGGCGACCCTCCAGTAGGTGAGAACTTTGGAGCCACCACAGTAGAGAAATCCTGGCCTTGGGGGACAGGCATATTCTCCGGTGCATGTGTAGATGGGACCCGGACCATTTGTCCAACAGGTCCCACTGAAACGTTCTGGCATGAAATCTGCCAAACGGAATGGCCTCGTAGGCCGCTACCATCTTCCCCAGCACTCGAGTGCACTGATGAATCGACACTCTTTCAGAAGGTCCTTGACCATGGACTGGATTTCCAGAGCTTTTTCCCCCGGGACAAAAACTCTCTGTAGATCCGTATCCAGAACCATGCCCAAGAACGACAGCCGTGTGGTTGGAATCAACTGCGACTATGGGAAATTTAGGAGCCATCCATGTTGCTGCAGAACCGTCAGGGACAGCGCAACGTTTTTTAGCAATAGCTCCCGTGATCTCGCCTTTATCAGGAGATCGTCCAAGTACGGAATAATTGTGACCCCCTGCTTGCGCAGGAGCACCATCATTTCCGCCATGACCTTGGTAAAAATCCTCGGGGCCGTGGAAAGACCAAACGGCAATGTCTGATATTGGTAGTGACAATCCTGAACAGCGAACCTCAGGTACGTCTGATGAGGAGGATATATGGGGACATGTAGGTAAGCATCCTTTATGTCCACTGATACCATAAAATCCCCTCCCTCTAGACTGGAGATCACTGCACGCAGAGATTCCATCTTGAATTTGAAACTTTTCAAATACAGATTGAGTGTGACCGAGCCATCCGGCTTCGGGACCACAAACAGGCTTGAATAAAACCCTTCTCCCCGTTGTGACGGGGGCACCTCGACAATGACCCGCTGCTGACACAGCTTCTGTATTGCCGCACTCACTACCTCCCTTTCCGGAAGGGAAGCTGGTAAGGCCGATTTGAAAAATCGTCGTGGTGGCACGTCTTGAAACTCCAGTTTGTATCCTTGGGTCACAATTTCTAGCACCCAAGGGTCCAGGCCCAAGTGAACCCAGACCTGACTGAAAGCTGAAGACGCGCCCCCACCGGTGCGGACTCCTGCAGGGGAGCCCCAGCATCATGCGGTGGACTTGGCAGAAGCCGGGGAGGACTTCTGCTCCTGAGACCCTGCCATGGCCGGTGATCTCTTTCCCTTACCTCTGGCAAGGAAGGATCACCCACGTCCTTTCCGGAACTTCTGCAACCGAAAGGACTGCATCTGGTATTGAGGCGTCTTCTTTTGCTGCGGAGGAACAAAAGGCAGAAACGAGGACTTACCCGCGGTAGCTGTAGAAACCAGGTCCGTGAGGCCTTCACCAAATAAAACTTCCCCCTTATAGGGCAGAGCCTCCATAGCCTTTTTAGAATCAGCATCACCATTCCATTGATGAGTCCACAATGCCCTCCTAGCCGAGACTGCCATGGCATTGGCCCTCGATCCCAAGAGGCCAATATCCCTCGCAGTATCCTTGAGATAGACAGCAGTGTCCTTGATATGACCCAGTGTCAACAGTACGCTATCCCTGTCTAGAGTGTCTATTTCAGATAACAAGGTATCAGTCCACTTTTCAATAGTGTTACTCACCCATGCCGATCCCACGGCCGGCCTGAGCAGCGTACCTGTCGTGACATAAATAGACTTCAAGGTAGTTTCCTGCCTACAATCAGCCGGATCCTTATGGGCCGCCATCTCTGGTGACGGCAACGCCACCTTCTTGGACAAACGCGCTAGAGCTTTGTCCACTGTGGGGGTCGACTCCCACCTAACCCTATCCTGGGAAGGACACGGGTATGCCATAGCAATTCTCCTGGGAATCTGCCACCGTTTATCTGGGGTTTCCCAGGCCCTTTCAAAAAGAGCATTCATTTCATGCGAGGAAGGAAATGTTACCTCCGGCTTCTTCCCCTTAAACATGCAGACCCTAGTCTCAGGGACAGCGGGATCCTCTTTGATATGTAAAACGTCTTTTATTGCTACAATCATGTATTGAATACTCTTAGCCACCTTAGGATGTAGCTTCGCATTATCATAGTCGACACTGGAGTCAGAGTCCGTGTCGGTATCCGAGTCTGATATCTGGGTAAATGAACGTTTTTGGGACCCCGAGGGTGCCTGAGTGAGTGGGACTACCTCTCCCATGGAATGCCTCCATGCCTGGTTCTGAGCCTCGGATTTATCCAACCTCTTATGTAACAAAGCCACACTCTTATTCAAAATGCTCCACATCTCCACCCAATCAGCAGTCGGCAGGTGCCGACGGAGTCACTCCTTCATTCTGTTCAGCCCCCACACGCGCCTCCTCCTGGGAAGAGCATTCAGCCTCAGACATGTCAACACACACGTACCGACACCACTCAACACACTGGGCTACAGGGGACAGACCCACAGCAAGGCCTTCAGAGGGACAGAGAAAGAGTTTGCCAGCTCACACCCAGCGCCCCACCAGTCAGAAACCTGTAAGTGCTGTTATATATTATAACAATATTAACCAACACCAAATTTGTGCCCCCCCCTCATTTTTCAAGCACCCAGTTACTTGTGTGCAGTGAAGGGCCAGGAGCAGCGTCTCTGCAGCAAGCTGTGGAGAGAAAATGGTGCTGGTTAGAGCTGGTGGACGAAGCCCCGCCCCCTACATGGCGCGCTTCCATCCCGCTTTTTTATGCTGGCGGGGGTCCCTGAAATGGTGCCACCGCACCTTACATACATGCCAGCCCCTTATATGAGGTAATATTTGCTGTCCAGGGCACCCCCCCTGTGCCCTGCACCCTTGCAGTGCCTTGTGCGTGTGGAAGCAATGGCGCACAGCGCGGCCGCTGCGCGGTACCTCAGGAAGACTGAAGTCTTCTGCCGCCTTCACGAAGTCTTCGTTGCTTCTATTACTCACCCGTCTTCTGGCTCTGTGAGGGGGACGGCGGCACGGCTCCGGGAGTGAGCTGCAAGGCGACCCAAGCGATCAGACCCTCTGGAGCTAATGGTGTCCAGTAGCCTAAGAAGCAGAGCCTTGTAACTCACAGAAGTAGGTCTGCTTCTCTCCCCTCAGTCCCACGATGCAGGGAGCCTGTTACCAGCAGTGCTCCCTGAACATAAAAAACCTAACAATAGTCTATTTCCAGAGAAACTCAGGAGAGCCCCCTGTGTGTGACCAGTCTCCTCTGGGCACAGAATCTAACTGAGGTCTGGAGGAGGGGCATAGAGGGAGGAGCCAGTTCACACCCATTTAAAGTAGAGATGAGCGGGTTCGGTTCCTCGGAAACCGAACCCGCCCGAACTTCAGTTTTTTTTACACGGGTCCGAGCGACTCGGATCTTCCCGCCTTGCTCGGTTAACCCGAGCGCGCCCGAACGTCATCATCCCGCTGTCGGATTCTCGCGAGGCTCGGATTCTATCGCGAGACTCGGATTCTATATAAGGAGCCGCGCGTCGCCGCCATTTTCACACGTGCATTGAGATTGATAGGGAGAGGACGTGGCTGGCGTCCTCTCCGTTTATAGAGAGTGAGACTACTAGAGTAGAGAGAGACACAGTATTATTTACTTTAGTAATTTTGGGGAGCATTAGGAGGAGTACTACTACTTGCTGAAGTGATAGTGTGACTGTATATCTGACTTGTGGGGGAGACAGTGGGGAGCAGTTAGAGTCTGAGAGCAGGAGTACATATTTTAACGTACAGTGCACACTTTTGCTGGCACTCTGCTGCCAGAGTGCCACACTGCCATTGTGACCACACTGACCACCAGTATATATTGTGATTGTCTGCTTAGGAGTACTACTTGCAAGTTGCTGATAGTGTGACCAGTGACTTGACCACCAGTTTAATTAATCACCACCAGTTTAATATATATATATATATATATATATATATATATATAAAATTGTATATAATATATATATAATTGTATATGTATACCACCTACCCGTGTTTTTTTTTTCTCTTTCTTCTTGATACATACTACTATAGTAGCTTACTGTAGCAGTCTGCGGTGCTGCTGAGCTGACAGTGTCCAGCAGGTCCGTCATCAGTCATTACATAATAAATATATATACCTGTCCGGCTGCAGTACTAGTGATAGTATATATATATATATATATATATTAATTTCATCTCATTATCATCCAGTCTATATTAGCAGCAGACACAGTACGGTAGTCCACGGCTGTAGCTACCTCTGTGTCGGCAGTCGCTGGTCCATCCATAATTGTATACCACCTACCCGTGGTTTTTTTTTTTCTCTTTCTTCTTGATACATACTACTATAGTAGCTTACTGTAGCAGTCTGCGGTGCTGCTGAGCTGACAGTGTCCAGCAGGTCCGTCATCAGTCATTACATAATAAATATATATACCTGTCCGGCTGCAGTACTAGTGATATTATATATATATATATATATTAATTTCATCTCATTATCATCCAGTCTATATTAGCAGCAGACACAGTACGGTAGTCCACGGCTGTAGCTACCTCTGTGTCGGCAGTCGCTGGTCCATCCATAATTGTATACCACCTACCCGTGGTTTTTTTTTTTCTCTTTCTTCTTGATACATACTACTATAGTAGCTTACTGTAGCAGTCTGCGGTGCTGCTGAGCTGACAGTGTCCAGCAGGTCCGTCATCAGTCATTACATAATAAATATATATACCTGTCCAGCTGCAGTACTAGTGATATTATATATATATATATATATTAATTTCATCTCATTATCATCCAGTCTATATAGCAGCAGACACAGTACGGTAGTCCACGGCTGTAGCTACCTCTGTGTCGGCAGTCGCTGGTCCATCCATAATTGTATACCACCTACCCGTGGTTTTTTTTTTCTCTTTCTTCTTGATACATACTACTATAGTAGCTTACTGTAGCAGTCTGCGGTGCTGCTGAGCTGATAGTGTCCAGCAGGTCCGTCATCAGTCATTACATAATAAATATATATACCTGTCCGGCTGCAGTACTAGTGATATTATATATATATATATATATATATATTAATTTCATCTCATTATCATCCAGTCTATATTAGCAGCAGACACAGTACGGTAGTCCACGGCTGTAGCTACCTCTGTGTCGGCAGTCGCTGGTCCATCCATAATTGTATACCACCTACCCGTGGTTTTTTTTTTCTCTTTCTTCTTGATACATACTACTATAGTAGCTTACTGTAGCAGTCTGCGGTGCTGCTGAGCTGACAGTGTCCAGCAGGTCCGTCATCAGTCATTACATAATAAATATATATACCTGTCCGGCTGCAGTACTAGTGATATTATATATATATATATATATATATATTAATTTCATCTCATTATCATCCAGTCTATATTAGCAGCAGACACAGTACGGTAGTCCACGGCTGTAGCTACCTCTGTGTCGGCAGTCGCTGATCCATCCATAATTGTATACCACCTACCCGTGGTTTTTTTTTTTCTTTCTTCTTGATACATACTACTATAGTAGCTTACTGTAGCAGTCTGCGGTGCTGCTGAGCTGACAGTGTCCAGCAGGTCCGTCATCAGTCATTACATAATAAATATATATACCTGTCCGGCTGCAGTACTAGTGATATTATATATATATATATATATATATATATATATTAATTTCATCTCATTATCATCCAGTCTATATTAGCAGCAGACACAGTATGGTAGTCCACGGCTGTAGCTACCTCTGTGTCGGCAGTCGCTGGTCCATCCATAATTGTATACCACCTACCCGTGGTTTTTTTTTTTCTCTTTCTTCTTGATACATACTACTATAGTAGCTTACTGTAGCAGTCTGCGGTGCTGCTAAGCTGACAGTGTCCAGCAGGTCCGTCATCAGTCATTACATAATAAATATATATACCTGTCCGGCTGCAGTACTAGTGATATTATATATATATATATATATATATATATTAATTTCATCTCATTATCATCCAGTCTATATTAGCAGCAGACACAGTACGGTAGTCCACGGCTGTAGCTACCTCTGTGTCGGCAGTCGCTGGTCCATCCATAAGTATACTAGTATCCATCCATCTCCATTGTTTACCTGAGGTGCCTTTTAGTTGTGCCTATTAAAATATGGAGAACAAAAATGTTGAGGTTCCAAAATTAGGGAAAGATCAAGATCCACTTCCACCTCGTGCTGAATCTGCTGCCACTAGTCATGGCCGAGACGATGAAATGCCAGCAACGTCGTCTGCCAAGGCCGATGCCCAATGTCATAGTACAGAGCATGTAAAATCCAAAACACCAAATATCAGTAAAAAAAGGACTCCAAAATCTAAAATAAAATTGTCGGAGGAGAAGCGTAAACTTGCCAATATGCCATTTACCACACGGAGTGGCAAGGAACGGCTGAGGCCCTGGCCTATGTTCATGGCTAGTGGTTCAGCTTCACATGAGGATGGAAGCACTCAGCCTCTCGCTAGAAAAATGAAAAGACTCAAGCTGGCAAAAGCACCGCAAAGAACTGTGCGTTCTTCGAAATCCCAAATCCACAAGGAGAGTCCAATTGTGTCGGTTGCGATGCCTGACCTTCCCAACACTGGACGTGAAGAGCATGCGCCTTCCACCATTTGCACGCCCCCTGCAAGTGCTGGAAGGAGCACCCGCAGTCCTGTTCCTGATAGTCAGATTGAAGATGTCAGTGTTGAAGTACACCAGGATGAGGAGGATATGGGTGTTGCTGGCGCTGGGGAGGAAATTGACAAGGAGGATTCTGATGGTGAGGTGGTTTGTTTAAGTCAGGCACCCGGGGAGACACCTGTTGTCCGTGGGAGGAATAGGGCCGTTGACATGCCTGGTGAAAATACCAAAAAAAATCAGCTCTTCGGTGTGGAAGTATTTCACCAGAAATGCGGACAACATTTGTCAAGCCGTGTGTTGCCTTTGTCAAGCTGTAATAAGTAGGGGTAAGGACGTTAACCACCTCGGAACATCCTCCCTTATACGTCACCTGCAGCGCATTCATAATAAGTCAGTGACAAGTTCAAAAACTTTGGGCGACAGCGGAAGCAGTCCACTGACCAGTAAATCCCTTCCTCTTGTAACCAAGCTCACGCAAACCACCCCACCAACTCCCTCAGTGTCAATTTCCTCCTTCCCCAGGAATGCCAATAGTCCTGCAGGCCATGTTGTCACAACTGAGGGCCTGAGCTGACGGAAGGCAGCCTCAGTTGTAGGGGCTGAGATGTACCGGAACCTGGGAGGTTGTATCAGACCCCTGGACATGTAAGTAACATGAAGAGAAACCGCCCGAAGGCGTGACCACGACAACTTGAGTAAAAGTCAATGATATTTATTTATGACAAACTCCATGCATCACAGTAGCAGTAAAAAGTAACATAAAAATCAGCAGAGAAATAATAATACAGTTCCTGGGTACTACAGGGTGGCAGGGGCCACAGAGCTCTGGTGGTATGAGACAGTTCTTATTATCTGCAAGTTGGAAAGTCCTTACCAGGCTCAACTGTAGCAATGAGGAAAGCCCAGGGTCGTACCAGCTGGTGTTCCAGGGAAAGCTGGACTGCTGTAGATAAAATGCTGCTGTGGGTACTGGTTAGAACCAGACAGGTGTTGGCACGGAGTGGATACTGGCTGGAACCAGTTAAATAATAAATAAAGCTTGAGAGCGATGCAATGTAGATGAAATGTAGAATTTGAGAGCGGAGAAATAATAATACCGGTGGAGAGTGGTAAACTGCAGAAAGGACACCGGCCCTTTAAGAGAAGCTGTACACTGCTGGAAGCTAAGCTGGAAGCAGGTGATGTTGTAGCTGGAAACAGGTGAGTCCAGAATGGATCGGAGAGTCAGGCTACACCGCAGATGGAATGCTGGTGCGGGTCTCTATAGCAGAAGTCTGGAGACAGGAGCTGGAACCTGAAAGACATTCACAGAAGAGAGACAAACTGGAACTAGGTTTGACAACCAAAGCACTGACGCCTTCCTTGCTCAGGCACAACCTATTTATACCTGCAGCAAGGAAGGCATTGGCTAGGCAATTATGCAAATTAATAATACTGACAACGGATTGGTAGGAATGATCAGCTGACAGAATCCAAGATGGCTGCGCCCATGCAGACACTTGGAGGGAAGTTTGGATTGTAATCCATGTGGTCTGGAAAACAGTAATGGCGGCGCCAGCCACCGGAGACAGGAGACGCCAGGCTGACAGATTCACATCCGACCACGCGGACACAGCGGAGGCCGCGGCTGACGTAATCGCCACTCTGAATGCAGAAGCTCAGGGACGGCGGCGGAGGCCGCGGGAGACGCCATGCCAGATGTATAAGACGTTACTGTGACTGCGTCCAGAGAGACAGGAGAGGATGCGGGAATGTGCACATCAGGATAACAGATGGGATCCGGTCCTGGAGCGCTGAGCCAGCCTTAGGAGGCATCTGATAGGTAAGAAATGGCGTCCAGATACCCGGATCGTGACAGCACCCCCCCCCCCTTTAGGAGTGGCCCCAGGACACTTCTTTGGCTTTTGAGGAAACTTGGAATGGAATCTCCGGACCAAGGCAGGAGCATGGACATCAGAAGCATTGGTCCATGAACGTTCCTCAGGGCCATAACCCTTCCAGTCAATAAGATACTGAAGTTGACCGTAACGGTGACGTGAGTCCAGGATCTTGGCTACTTCATACTCAACGCCTCGTTGAGTTTGGACTTTCGGAGTTGGAGGAAGTGAGGAATGAAACCGATTCAAGATTAGCGGTTTTAACAGGGAAACATGGAATGTCCTGGGTATCTTTAAGAAGGGAGGCAACTGGAGTCTGTAAGCAACAGGATTGATGACTTGATCAATTTTAAAAGGACCGATGTAGCGAGGTGCAAACTTCATACTGGGAACTCTTAACCTCAAATTCATCGTGGATAACCATACCCGATCACCCACCTTGAGAGCAGGAACTGCTCGACGCTTCTTATCCGCAAACTTCTTGTACCTGAACGATGCCTTGAGCAGAGCTGATCGTACGCTCTTCCAGATATTGGCAAACTGATGCAAGGTGATATCCACTGCGGGAACAGAAGTTGCTGGAAGCGGTTGGAACTCAGGGACTTTAGGGTGGAATCCAAAGTTAGTGAAGAATGGTGTTGAAGCAGATGAAGAATGATACTGGTTGTTATGACAGAACTCGGCCCAGGGAAGTAATTGAACCCAGTCATCTTGAGAGGAGGACACATAGATGCGGAGGAAGGCCTCCAAGTCCTGATTCACCCTCTCGGTTTGACCATTGGTCTGAGGATGGTAAGCCGTGGAAAACTTTAGCTTGACTTGGAGGACTTGACATAAACTTCGCCAGAATTTGGCTGTGAATTGAACTCCTCGATCTGAGATAATTTCTTCAGGAAGACCGTGGAGTCGGAAGATCTCTTGTATGAATACTTGAGCCAACTTGGAAGCTGACGGAAGACCGGTGAGAGGAATGAAGTGTGCCATCTTGGTGAACCGGTCAACTACCATCCAGATGGTATTAAACTTGTTGCACATGGGCAAATCTGTAATAAAATCCATCGACAAATGGGTCCATGGTCGACGGGGAACAGATAGTGGAACCAGTTGCCCCGCAGGCGACTGGCGGGATACTTTATGTTGAGCACACTTTGGGCAAGATGCAATAAACTCCAAAACGTCCTTTATCAGAGTTGGCCACCAATAGGACCTAGAGATAAACTCCAGGGTTTTTTGGATACCTGTATGTCCGGCAAAGCGGGAAGCATGGGCCCAATGCATGAGCTTCTTCCTTAGTGTCGGCTTCACAAAACTTTTCCCTGATGGGGGCGTAGAGTCCATCCCTACCGTGGAAAATGCCAACGGACTTATAATAGGATGCTTGTCTGAAGACTCTGACTCATTTTCTTGCTCCCATGAGCGGGAAAGGGCATCGGCCTTGCGATTCTGAGAGCCCGGACAGAACTGGAGTTTAAAGTCGAACCTGGAAAAGAAAAGTGCCCATCTGGCCTGACGAGGGTTGAGACATTGTGCGCCTTTCAGATATAGAAGGTTCTTGTGGTCTGTAAGGATGGTGATTGAATGAGAAGCTCCCTCCAACAGATATCTCCACTCCTCTAGAACGAGCTTGATGGCTAGCAACTCCTGGTCGCCAATGGCATAGTTGCGCTCCGCTGGGGAGAACTTCCGTGAGAAGAAACTGCAAGGATGTAAATGGCCATCTTTAGCCCTCTGAGATAACACCGTTCCTACTTTAACGGAGGAGGCATCTACCTCTAGGATGAAAGGAGAGTCGATGTCAGGCTGTTTCAGGACAGGCGCAGAGATGAACCTCTGTTTTAAAAGATGAAAAGCTTGCATGGCTTCTTCAGACCACTTGGACGGGTTAGCACCCTTCTTGGTGAAAGCAGTAATAGGCGCCACAATGGTGGAAAAGTCTCGTATAAACTTTCGGTAATAATTGGCGAACCCTAAGAACCTCTGGACCCCTTTGAGGGTTAAGGGTACCGGCCAATTCTGGATTGCTTGTAGTTTCTCAGGATCCATCTCTAGTCCGGAACCGGACACAATGTACCCTAGAAACGGAATGGACTTGACTTCAAAGACGCATTTCTCTAATTTGCAATAGAGATGATTGACACGGAGACGGGACAGAACCTCCTTTACCCAAAAACGATGTTCCTCTAAATTGTTGGCAAAAATGAGGATATCATCTAGATAGACCACGACATGACGGTATAGAATGTCTCTGAAGATCTCATTGACGAAATGCTGGAAGACAGCTGGAGCATTGCTCAATCCGAAGGGCATGACGAGGTACTCATAATGTCCGTCACGGGTGTTAAATGCGGTCTTCCACTCGTCACCCTCACGGATCCGGATGAGATTGTATGCACCTCTCAAGTCCAGCTTTGTAAAGATGGTAGCTCCGCTAACTCTGTCAAAGAGCTCAGTAATCAGGGGTAAAGGATAGCGGTTCTTGATGGTAATGTCGTTCAAACCTCTGTAGTCGATGCACGGCCGCAGACCACCATCTTTCTTTTTTACAAAAAAGAAGCCTGCGCCAGCTGGAGAAGAAGAAGGTCGAATGAACCCCTTTGCTAGGTTCTCTTTAATGTATTCCTCCATAGAATGCGTCTCGGGCAGAGACAACGGATAAGTTCGGCCTCGAGGTGGAACCTTCCCTGGAACGAGATCAATCGGGCAGTCCCATTCTCTATGAGGAGGAAGGATATCAGCAGAAGCTTTACTGAACACATCCGTGAAATCTTGATATGGAGGAGGTGGAACATCAGACGACCTGGGGGAGGAAGAACAGACAGGCAACACTTTAAACAAACATGTCTCAGCACAGGAGGGACCCCATGCCAGGATTTGCGTAGTCGTCCAATCAATTGTAGAATTGTGAAGACGGAGCCATGGAAGGCCCAGGACCACAGGATGTGTGGCTCTTGGAATCACTAAAAGTGAAATAAGTTCGGAATGAAGAACTCCCACTCTCAGACGAACTGGTAGAGTCCTTAGAGCAATAACTGTATCAAAAATTTTACTGCCATCCACGGCAGTTAAGGAAAAGGAGGAAGGAAGTCTCTTGGTGGGTAGGGACCACCGTTTAACATAGGCTTCGGTAATAAAGTTCCCAGCTGCTCCGGAATCCAGGAGGGCAATGACGTTCTGATAACGTTGAGCAACTTGAAGCGAGACTGGGAGATTACAATCTTGAGGAGATGGAGAGGAGATCATTACTCCTAGCTGGCCCTCTCCTTGGCGAGCTAGGATTTGAAGTTTCCCGGACGTTTGGGACAGGCATGAATAGTGTGAGACGGGGCTGCACAATACAGACAGAGAGACTCAGAGAGACGTCTTCGGCGCTCAGCAGGAGTTAAACGGGAACGGCCAATTTGCATGGGTTCATCTTTAGTTGGTGACAGTTGGCGAGGAGGAGGAGCAGAAGATTTTGGAGCAGATGATCTTCCACGCTCAGTTGCTGTCTCTCTGAAACGTAAGTCAACTTTTGTACAAAGTGAGATTAGCTCATCTAACTTGGAGGGTAAGTCTCTGGTAGCTAACTCATCTTTAATATGCTCGGATAAACCATGCCAGAATGCAGCATACAGGGCCTCGTCGTTCCATGCCAGTTCAGATGCCAGGATCTGGAACTGTATAAGATATTGTCCTACAGTATGTGATCCCTGGCGTAAACGGAGAATCTCAGACGAAGCTGAAGTTACCCGGCCTGGCTCGTCGAAGATGCGCCTGAATGTTGACACGAATGCAGTGTAAGAAGATAGCAGGGTGTCGGACCTCTCCCATAACGGTGATGCCCAGTCAAGGGCTGAGCCACTGAGAAGTGAGATGATGTAGGCAATTTTTGTACGGTCACTGGGAAAATTGCCAGGTTGTAGCTCAAACTGAATCTCACACTGGTTGAGAAATCCCCTGCAGAATCTTGGAGATCCGTCAAATTTTGCTGGCGTTGGAAGATGAAGACGTGGAGCAGAAACGGGTAAGGTGGGTGGGGTTATAGTTGTAGTCACTGTGGTTGACGCCCCAGATGCGCCTGATCCACGGAGAGTTGTCTGAATCCCATCCAACCGAGTAGAGAAATCCTGGAGACAGCGGATGATGTGGCCCTGTGCAGCCTCCTGATGTTCAAGTCGGGCTGCCAGTTCTTGCATCGGCCTGGCCGCTTGATCCTGGTCTCCGGCTGGATTCATTTGGTCAGTGCTTACTGTCACAACTGAGGGCCTGAGCTGACGGAAGGCAGCCTCAGTTGTAGGGGCTGAGATGTACCGGAACCTGGGAGGTTGTATCAGACCCCTGGACATGTAAGTAACATGAAGAGAAACCGCCCGAAGGCGTGACCACGACAACTTGAGTAAAAGTCAATGATATTTATTTATGACAAACTCCATGCATCACAGTAGCAGTAAAAAGTAACATAAAAATCAGCAGAGAAATAATAATACAGTTCCTGGGTACTACAGGGTGGCAGGGGCCACAGAGCTCTGGTGGTATGAGACAGTTCTTATTATCTGCAAGTTGGAAAGTCCTTACCAGGCTCAACTGTAGCAATGAGGAAAGCCCAGGGTCGTACCAGCTGGTGTTCCAGGGAAAGCTGGACTGCTGTAGATAAAATGCTGCTGTGGGTACTGGTTAGAACCAGACAGGTGTTGGCACGGAGTGGATACTGGCTGGAACCAGTTAAATAATAAATAAAGCTTGAGAGCGATGCAATGTAGATGAAATGTAGAATTTGAGAGCGGAGAAATAATAATACCGGTGGAGAGTGGTAAACTGCAGAAAGGACACCGGCCCTTTAAGAGAAGCTGTACACTGCTGGAAGCTAAGCTGGAAGCAGGTGATGTTGTAGCTGGAAACAGGTGAGTCCTGAATGGATCGGAGAGTCAGGCTACACCGCAGATGGAATGCTGGTGCGGGTCTCTATAGCAGAAGTCTGGAGACAGGAGCTGGAACCTGAAAGACATTCACAGAAGAGAGACAAACTGGAACTAGGTTTGACAACCAAAGCACTGACGCCTTCCTTGCTCAGGCACAACCTATTTATACCTGCAGCAAGGAAGGCATTGGCTAGGCAATTATGCAAATTAATAATACTGACAACGGATTGGTAGGAATGATCAGCTGACAGAATCCAAGATGGCTGCGCCCATGCAGACACTTGGAGGGAAGTTTGGATTGTAATCCATGTGGTCTGGAAAACAGTAATGGCGGCGCCGGCCACCGGAGACAGGAGACGCCAGGCTGACAGATGCACATCCGACCACGCGGACACAGCGGAGGCCGCGGCTGACGTAATCGCCACTCTGAATGCAGAAGCTCAGGGACGGCGGCGGAGGCCGCGGGAGACGCCATGCCAGATGTATAAGACGTTACTGTGACTGCGTCCAGAGAGACAGGAGAGGATGCGGGAATGTGCACATCAGGATAACAGATGGGATCCGGTCCTGGAGCGCTGAGCCAGCCTTAGGAGGCATCTGATAGGTAAGAAATGGCGTCCAGATACCCGGATCGTGACACATGTCACTGGCAATTCTGACGAGTCCTCTCCTGCCTGGGATTCCTCCGATGCATCCTTGCGTGTAACGCCTACTGCTGCTGGCGCTGCTGTTGTTGCTGCTGGGAGTCGATGGTCATCCCAGAGGGGAAGTCGTAAGCCCACTTTTACTACTTCCACCAAGCAATTGACTGTCCAACAGTCCTTTGCGAGGAAGATGAAATATCACAGCAGTCATCCTGTTGCAAAGCGGATAACTGAGGCCTTGACAACTATGTTGGTGTTAGACGTGCGTCCGGTATCCGCCGTTAGTTCACAGGGAACTAGACAATTTCTTGAGGTAGTGTGCCCCCGTTACCAAATACCATCTAGGTTCCACTTCTCTAGGCAGGCGATACCGAGAATGTACACGGACGTCAGAAAAAGACTCACCAGTGTCCTAAAAAATGCAGTTGTACCCAATGTCCACTTAACCACGGACATGTGGACAAGTGGAGCAGGGCAGGGTCAGGACTATATGACTGTGACAGCCCACTGGGTAGATGTATGGACTCCCGCCGCAAGAACAGCAGCGGCGGCACCAGTAGCAGCATCTCGCAAACGCCAACTCTTTCCTAGGCAGGCTATGCTTTGTATCACCGGTTTCCAGAATACGCACACAGCTGAAAACCTCTTACGGCAACTGAGGAAGATCATCGCGGAATGGCTTACCCCAATTGGACTCTCCTGTGGATTTGTGGCATCGGACAACGCCAGCAATATTGTGTGTGCATTAAATATGGGCAAATTCCAGCACGTCCCATGTTTTGCACATACCTTGAATTTGGTGGTGCAGAATTTTTTAAAAAACGACAGGGGCGTGCAAGAGATGCTGTCGGTGGCCAGAAGAATTGCGGGACACTTTCGGCGTACAGGCACCACGTACAGAAGACTGGAGCACCACCAAAAACGCCTGAACCTGCCCTGCCATCATCTGAAGCAAGAAGTGGTAACGAGGTGGAATTCAACCCTCTATATGCTTCAGAGGTTGGAGGAGCAGCAAAAGGCCATTCAAGCCTATACAATTGAGCACGATATAGGAGGTGGAATGTACCTGTCTCAAGCACAGTGGAGAATGATTTCAACGTTGTGCAAGGTTCTGCAACCTTTTGAACTTGCCACACGTGAAGTCAGTTCAGACACTGCCAGCCTGAGTCAGGTCATTCCCCTCATCAGGCTTTTGCAGAAGAAGCTGGAGGCATTGAAGGAGGAGCTAAAAGGGAGCGATTCCGCTAGGCATGTGGGACTTGTGGATGGAGCCCTTAATTCGCTTAACAAGGATTCACGGGTGGTCAATCTGTTGAAATCAGAGCACTACATTTTGGCCACCGTGCTCGATCCTAGATTTAAAACCTACCTTGGATCTCTCTTTCCGGCAGACACAAGTCTGCTGGGGTTCAAAGACCTGCTGGTGACAAAATTGTCAAGTCAAGCGGAACGCGACCTGTCAACATCTCCTCCTTCACATTCTCCCGCAACTGGGGGTGCGAGGAAAAAGCTCAGAATTCCGAGCCCACCCGCTGGCGGTGATGCAGGGCAGTCTGGAGCGACTGCTGATGCTGACATCTGGTCCGGACTGAAGGACCTGACAACGATTACGGACATGTCGTCTACTGTCACTGCATATGATTCTCTCCCCATTGAAAGAATGGTGGAGGATTATATGAGTGACCGCATCCAAGTAGGCACGTCAGACAGTCCGTACTTATACTGGCAGGAAAAAGAGGCAATTTGGAGGCCCTTGCACAAACTGGCTTTATTCTACCTAAGTTGCCCTCCCACAAGTGTGTACTCCGAAAGAGTGTTTAGTGCCGCCGCTCACCTTGTCAGCAATCGGCGTACGAGGTTACTTCCAGAAAATGTGGAGAAGATGATGTTCATTAAAATGAATTATAATCAATTCCTCCGTGGAGACATTGTCCAGCAGCAATTGCCTCCACAAAGTACACAGGGAGCTGAGATGGTGGATTCCAGTGGGGACGAATTGATAATCTGTGAGGAGCGGGATGTACACGGTGATATATCGGAGGATGATGATGAGGTGGACATCTTGCCTCTGTAGAGCCAGTTTGTGCAAGGAGAGATTAATTGCTTCTTTTTCGGTGGGGGTCCAAACCAACCCGTCATTTCAGTCACAGTCATGTGGCAGACCCTGTCACTGAAATGATGGGTTGGTTAAAGTGTGCATGTCCTGTTTATACAACATAAGGGTGGGTGGGAGGGCCCAAGGACAATTCCATCTTGCACCTCTTTTTTCTTTCATTTTTCTTTGCGTCATGTGCTGTTTGGGGAGTGTTTTTTGGAAGGGCCATCCTGCGTGACACTGCACTGCCACTCCTAGATGGGCCAGGTGTTTGTGTCGGCCACTAGGGTCGCTTATCTTACTCACACAGCTACCTCATTGCGCCTCTTTTTTTCTTCTTTGCGTCATGTGCTGTTTGGGGAGTGTTTTTTGGAAGGGCCATCCTGCGTGACACTGCAGTGCCACTCCTAGATGGGCCAGGTGTTTGTGTCGGCCACTAGGGTCGCTTATCTTACTCACACAGCTACCTCATTGCACCTCTTTTTTTCTTCTTTGCGTTATGTGCTGTTTGGGGAGTGTTTTTTGGAAGGGCCATCCTGCGTGACACTGCAGTGCCACTCCTAGATGGGCCAGGTGTTTGTGTCGGCCACTAGGGTCGCTTAGCTTACTCACACAGCTACCTCATTGCGCCTCTTTTTTTCTTCTTTGCGTCATGTGCTGTTTGGGGAGTGTTTTTTGGAAGGGCCATCCTGCGTGACACTGCAGTGCCACTCCTAGATGGGCCAGGTGTTTGTGTCGGCCACTAGGGTCGCTTATCTTACTCACACAGCTACCTCATTGCGCCTCTTTTTTTCTTCTTTGCGTCATGTGCTGTTTGGGGAGTGTTTTTTGGAAGGGCCATCCTGCGTGACACTGCACTGCCACTCCTAGATAGGCCAGGTGTTTGTGTCGGCCACTAGGGTCGCTTAGCTTACTCACACAGCTACCTCATTGCGCCTCTTTTTTTCTTCTTTGCGTCATGTGCTGTTTGGGGAGTGTTTTTTGGAAGGGCCATCCTGCGTGACACTGCAGTGCCACTCCTAGATGGGCCAGGTGTTTGTGTCGGCCACTAGGGTCGCTTAGCTTACTCACACAGCTACCTCATTGCGCCTCTTTTTTTCTTCTTTGCGTCATGTGCTGTTTGGGGAGTGTTTTTTGGAAGGGCCATCCTGCGTGACTCTGCAGTGCCACTCCTAGATGGGCCAGGTGTTTGTGTCGGCCACTAGGGTCGCTTAGCTTACTCACACAGCTACCTCATTGCGCCTCTTTTTTTCTTCTTTGCGTCATGTGCTGTTTGGGGAGTGTTTTTTGGAAGGGCCATCCTGCGTGACACTGCAGTGCCACTCCTAGATGGGCCAGGTGTTTGTGTCGGCCACTAGGGTCGCTTAGCTTAGTCATCCAGCGACCTCGGTGCAAATTTTAGGACTAAAAATAATATTGTGAGGTGTGAGGTATTCAGAATAGACTGACAATGAGTGGAAATTATGGTTTTTGAGGTTAATAATACTTTGGGATCAAAATGACCCCCAAATTCTATGATATAAGCTGTTTTTTAGTGTTTTTTGAAAAAAACACCCGAATCCAAAACACACCCGAATCCGACAAAAAAATTTTGGTGAGGTTTTGCCAAAACGCGGTCGAACCCAAAACACGGCCGCGGAACCGAACCCAAAACCAAAACACAAAACCCGAAAAATTTCAAGTGCACATCTCTAATTTAAAGTCTTAAAGTGCCCATGTCTCCTGCGGAGCCCGTCTATACCCCATGGTCCTTTCGGAGTCCTCAGCATCCTCTAGGACGTAGGAGAAATACCATTCAAATCTGGCATAATTAGGCCTCCATATACAGAAAAGTCGCTTAGCTCAGTAGTTCCCAAATGCAGTCCTCAAGGCACCCTATCAGGGCTGGGGGTTAATTTAGAGTTGATCGCAGTAGCAAATTTGTTAGCAGTTGGGCAAAACCATGGCCCTCATTCCGAGTTGTTCGCTCGCAAGGCGAATGTAGCAGAGTTACACACGCTAAGCCGCCGCCTACTGGGAGTGAATCTTAGCTTCTTAAAATTGCGACCGACGTACGCGCAATATTGCGATTACAAACGAGTTAGCAGTTTCAGAGTAGCTCCAGACTTACTCTGCCTGTGCGATCATTTCAGTGCTTGTCGTTCCTGGTTGACGTCACAAACACACCCAGCGTTCGCCCAGGCACTCCCACCGTTTCTCCGGCCACTCCTGCGTTTTTTCCGGAAACGGTAGCGTTTTCAGCCACACGCCCCTGAAACGCCGTGTTTCCGCCCAGTAACACCCATTTCCTGTCAATCACATTACGATCGCCGGAGCGAAGAAAAAGCCGTGAGTAAAAATACTTTCATCATAGTAAAGTTACTTGGCGCAGTCGCAGTGCGAACATTGCGCATGCGTACTAAGCGGATTTTCACTGCGATGCGATGAAAAATACCGAGCGAACAACTCGGAATGAGGGCCCATGTGCACTGCAGTGGGGGGGCTGGGGGCAGATATAACATTTGCAGAGAGAGTTAGATTTGAGTGGGTTATATTGTTTCTGTGCAGGTTACATAATGGCTGGTTTATTTTTACACTGCAATTTAGATTTCAGTTTGAACACACCCCACCCAAATCTAACTCTCTCTGCACATGTTATTTCTCATACGTCCTAGAGGATGCTGGGGTCCACTTCATGACCATGGGGTATAGACGGTTCCGCAGGAGCCATGGGCACTCTTAAGGCTTTTCAATGGGTGTGAACTGGCTCCTCCCTCTATGCCCCTCCTCTAGACCTCAGTTTTAGAAATGTGCCCAGGCAGACTGGATGCACTCTGAGGAGCTCTACTGAGTTTCTCTGAAAAGACTTATGTTAGGTTTTTTATTTTCAGGGAGAACTGCTAGCATCAGACTCCCTGCTTCGTGGGACTGAGGGGGCAGAAGTAGGAACCAACTTCCTGAAGAGTTTCATGGCTCTGCTTCTGGCTGACAGGACACCATTAGCTCTTGAAGGGTACTGAACGTTAGCCGTGTCTAGATGCTCACTCCCACAGCACGCCGTCACCCCCCTCACAGAGCCAGAAGTCAGAAGACAGGTGAGTAGAAGAAGACAGATCTTCCATCAAGAAAAGTGACGGCTGAGGTACAGCGCGGATGGCGGGAGCACAGCGCGCCATTGCTGCCCACACACACAGGCACTGCAGGGTGCAGGGCGTGGAGGGGGGCGCCCTGGGCAGCAAAAACACCTCTATAACCTGGCAAAAATGGGGCATAAGATGCCCAGGCACAGCCCTACCCCCGCCAGTATAAATATTATGAAAAGTTTCTGAGATAAAAAGGGCGTAGCTTCTTCCTCAGGCAGCCAGCACACTGCTCAGTGCCATTTTCTCTCTCCTCAGGCTGCAGAGACATCGCTGGTCCTCCTTCACTTCTGACTACAAGTATCGGGGTGCAAAACAGGGGGGGCACAAGCGAATTTGGTGCTTTACAAGTGTGTTTTACTGTGTAAAAAGCGCTGCATGTCAGTGGGCATTCTGTGTTCACAGGCATTAGATACTGGCGCTAGGGTTGTGAACTGGCTGCTCCTAAACTGTGTCCCTCTGACAGATTTTACTGTGGGTCTGTCCCCTATAAGTCCCAGTGTGTCTGTGTGTGTTGTACACGTGTGTAAGACATGTCAGAGGCAGGGAGTTCCTCCCCGGAGGAAACCATTTTAGGGACACAGAAGTGTAATGTGGTGGCGCTGCCGGCACACCAAGAGCCTGCATGGGTGAAAGAAATACGTGATAGTATGCATCATATCAATAGGAGATTAGATAAGTCTGAATCTCATGCTGAGTGCTGGAGAAAATCTGTGGAGGATGTGATTTTTCAGGGCTCTGTTCTTCCATCCGCAGGCGACCCCTCTGGGTCACATAAGAGACCATTTGCGAATATTGTGAATACTGATATCGACACGGACACTGATTCTTGTGTCGACGATAGTGACTCCAGAGAAATAGATCATAAATTGGCAAAAAATATACAATATATGATTGTGGCTATAAGGGAAGTTCTGGAAGTCACGGAAGCCACTCCTGTACCTCAGGAGAAGGCTTATTTCTATCAAGAAAATAAATCTAAGGTCACTTTCCCTCCTTCCCACAAGCTTAATATACTCTTTGAAGGGATGTGGGTGAATCCCGAAAAGAAATTTCGTATTCCCAAGAGAATTCAGATAGCTTATCCTTTCCCGATGGAGGACAGGAAAAAATGGGAGTCACCTCCTGTGTTAGACAGTGCACTGTCCAGGTTGACAAAGAAGGTAATTCTCCCTGCACAGCTTCACTAAAAGAACCGGCAGACCGAAAGATGGAAACTCCGTGTGGGTGAGTCGCGCTATTGAAAAATGGTCAGAAAGCGTGTCATCAGAAATTGACACGATTGATAAAGATGAGATACTCCTTAAGTTAGGGAATATCAAAGACGCTGTAGCATACATGCTAGAAGCGATGAAAGATATTGGACTCTTGAGTTCACAAGCCGCTACCATGGCAGTATCGGCTCGGCGGGCGTTGTGGATTCGCCAGTGGAACGCGGATGCAGATTTCCAAAAGAAATATGGAGGCTCTCCCATATAAAGGTGAGGCCTTATTTGGCGATGGACTGGATGCGTTAGTCTCGGCGGCTACCGCAGGTAAGTCGTCATTTTTGCCCTCTGCGCCTGCACCCGCAAAAAAGACATATCACCTGCACATGCTGTCCTTTCGGCCCAATAAATACAAAAAAGTGAAAGGTTCCCCCTTCTTTGCAGGTAGGGGAAAGGGAAAAAAGTCCACAGCAGCTTCAGGTTCCCAGGAGCAGAAGTCTACCCCTACTTCTGCCGAATCTTCAGCATGACGCTGGGGCTCCTTTGCGGGAGGCTGCACGGGTGGGGGCATGTCTCAAACTGTTCAGCCAAGGTTGGATTCTGTCTGGCCTGGATCCCTGGGTGTTGCAAATAGTGTCCCAGGGATACAAGCTGGAGTTTCAAGACGTTCCCCCATGCTGATTTTTCAAATTGACCTTGCCAGCTTCTCTTCCAGAAAGGGAAAGGGAAGCAGTAACAGCAGCAATCCAAAAATTATGTCAGGATCAGGTCATAGTCCTGGTACCTTTGTCACAACAAGGGGAGGGGTTTTATTCAAGCCTTTTTGTAGTTCCGAAGCCGGACGGCTCGGTCAGACCGATCCTAAACCTGAAAAATCTGAATCTCTACTTGAAACGATTCAAGTTCAAAATGGAATCACTGAGGGCAGTGATTTCCAGTCTGGAGGAGGGGGACTACATGGTGTCTGTAGACATATAAGATGCTTACCTGCATGTTCCCATTTATCCTCCTCACCAGGCTTATCTGAGATTCGCGGTTCAGGATTGCCATTACCAATTCCAGACGTTACCTTTCGGTCTCTCCACGGCGCCGAGGGTATTTACCAAGGTGATAGCGGATATGATGGTTCTCCTACGTCAAAAAGGATATAATTCCTTATCTAGACGATCTCCTGATAAAGGCGAGATCCAAGGAGCAGTTGTTACAAAACATCACACTCTCCCTGTCAATACTCCAACAACACGGTTGGATCATAAATTATCCAAAGTCACAGTTGGAACCGACGACAAGATTGTCTTTTCTCGTGATGATTCTGGACAGAAGTTCAGAGAGTATTTCTTCCGGTGGAAAAGGCTCTGGAAATCCCGAAAATGGTAAAACAGATATTGAAACCATCGAGTGTGTCGATCCATCAGTGCATTCGGTTGTTGGGGAAGATGGTGGCGGCCTACGAGGCCATACAGTTTGGCAGGTTCCTTGCAAGGGTATTCCAGTGGGACCTGTTGGACAAGTGGTCGGGATCCCACCTACACATGCACTGGAAGATAATCCTGTCATCAAAAGCCAGGATTTCGCTCCTGTGGTGGCTACACAGTTCTCACCTACTAGAGGGACGCAGGTTCGGGATTCAGGACTGGCTCCTGGTAACCACGGATGCAAGTCTCCGAGGCTGGGGAGCTGTCACTCAGGGAGAAAGCTTCCAGGGAAAATGGTCAAGTCAGGAAGCCTGCCTTCACATAAACGTGCTGGAATTGAGAGCCATTTACAACGGCCTTCAACAAGCGGTACATCTTCAAGATTATCCCGTGCAGATCCAGTCGGACAATGTAACAGCAGTCGCGTACATAAACAGGCAGGGTGGAACGAAAAGCAGAGCGGCAATGGCAGAGGTGACGAAGATCCTCCTCTGGGCAGAAAGACATGTAAAGGCTCTTTCTGCAATTTTCATTTCGGGAGTAGACAACTGGGAAGCAAACTTCCTCAGCAGACACGATCTCCATCCAGGAGAGTGGGGCCTTCACAGAGGTGACAAGTCTTTGGGGAGTTCCTCAAGTAGACATGATGGCATCTCGTCAAAACAAGAAGCTTCCGAAATATTGTTCCAGGTCGAGAGACCCTCAAGCAATAGCAGTGGATGCGCTTGTGGCCCAGTGGGTGTTCCGGTCGGTGTATGTCTTCACTCCACTTCCGCTGATCCCAAAAGTGCTCAGGATCATAAGAAGAACAAGAGTTCGAGCAATCTTCATTGCCCCAGACTGGCCAAGGAGGGCTTGGTACCCAGATCTTCAGGAGTTGCTCATAGAAGATCCTCGGCCTCTTCCTCTTCGCGAGGACCTGCCGCAGCAGGGGCCGTGCGTGTATCAAGACTTACCACGGCTACGTTTGATGGCATGGCTGTTGAGCGCCGGATCCTAGCCCGAAAGGGTATTCCCAAGGAAGTCATCCCCACCCTTATTCAGGCCAGGAAAGGAGTAACGTTGAAACATTACCACCGCATTTGGAGAAAATATGTGTCTTGGTGTGAATCCAAGAAGGCTCCTACGGAAGAGTTGAGTTGGGACGTTTTCTCCATTTTCTGCAGGCTGGGGTGGAGGCGGGCCTACGATTGGGATCAATCAAGGTCCAGATTTTGGCCTTGCCAGTGTTCTTCCAACAACAATTGGCCTCTCTTCCAGAGGTTCAGTACAGGGAGACAAAACTTAGCATAACAGTAATTAAATAACAAAAATGGAGTACAGGTAACAAAGAGCACCACAATTCTCAAAACATAATACAGCTTAGATGTAAGTGGCAAGGGAGTAATCATTGTACTACTTGGGGCTGGTGGCCATAGATAGAGAGGAGCCTTTACCAGTAAATATGGTCGCTGACTGAAATGTGTCGAGAAGAGGGCTTAGACAACAATAGGAAAGAGGGCCCTGCTCTGAAGAGCTAACAATCTACAGCATGTTGCTGTAATTGGTTCATGCCTGTTGGCGTGTGTTCTGTTGAATGCCATATTGTGCGGCATGGTTGAGATGTGAGCAGGGGCGGATTGGGAACAAAAAGCGGCCCTGGAAAATTTTGTACTAGTGGCCCCACATGGGCAGCACCAGAGGTGTAAGGTCTAGCCATGGGCCATAGCAGCAACACCCTCCCCCCAAGACTTTCCAGATAGTGGGCATGTCCAGCATCAAGGGGGAAGTTAAAAAGAAATAAAATTAAATATTATGAGCACATTGATACACCTTCAGAATTTAGGAAACTATATAATTCTTTAGAAAGATATATTTTCTTGCTTATTACACCAACCGTATCCCAATCGCTATTCACTCAATCTTATATGTCAGCCAAGCAGGCAGACAGAGCATACACTAGATCACAGGTTCTCAAACTCGGTCCTCAAGACCCCACACAGTGCATGTGATAAAGGTAGCCCCAGGACAGGGCACCCCTCGCTGATCCAAGTTCAAGCACGCACTCAGTCAGTCAGCATCAGGTTCATTCATGGCTGCAGCCAGTGACTAGAAAACAAAGTAACCTTTGTAATAACTAGCCACGTGTGTATGGTAAGAAATAACAGAGCAGGTTTTATTTCCTGGTAACAGCATATTATAAAGGAATACACATTTGCATACAGTGTCGTAATTTCCTTACATAAAGCTTAATCCTATTGGTTAATGACCTCTTTAATTCTATTGGTTAACATACTTTCTAATCCTATTGGTTAATAAACTCCAATCTTATACGTAACATGTTTACCAATGTCTAAAATTCCTATATGTGCTCTTTAAGTAGAATATCTGGGGATTTTTGCTAAGCGTAACCTACATATGTCTGGTTATGTTTTCACACCTGCTATACCGCAAACTGATAAATACCCTTTGAAGCTTAAAAATGTCTAGCTGCTGACATTATATTTCTGCTAGGAAATTACCTTAAAATATATCTTAGCTAAAGGTTATAACTTCACAATATGAGTTCAAACAAAGTACAATGGGGTAATTCCAAATTGATCGCAGCAGTTTTTTTTTTTAGCAGTTGGGCAAAACCATGTGCACTGCAGGGGAGGCAGATATAACATGTGCAGATAGAGTTAGATTTGGATGGGTTATTTTATTTCTGTGCAGGGTAAATACTGGCTGCTTTATTTTTACACTGCAAATTAGATTGCAGATTGAACACACCCCACCCAAATCTAACTCTCTCTGTACATGTTATATCTGCCTCCCCTGCAGTGCACATGGGCCCTCATTCCGAGTTGTTCGCTCGCTAGCTGCTTTTAGCAGCATTGCACACGCTAAGCCGCCGCCTACTGGGAGTGAATCTTAGCTTTGCAGAATTGTGAACGAAAGATTTGCATAATTGCGAATAGAAATTTCTTTGCAGTTTCTGAGTAGCTCGGGACTTACTCTGCCACTGCGATCAGTTCAGTCAGTTTCGTTCCTGGTTTGACGTCACAAACACACCCAGCGTTCGCCCAGACACTCCCTCGTTTCTCCAGCCACTCCCGCGTTTTTCCCAGAAACGGCAGCGTTTTTCCGCACACACCCATAAAACGGACAGTTTCCGCCCAGAAACACCCACTTCCTGTCAATCACACTCCGATCACCAGAACGATGAAAAATCCTCGTTATGCCGTGAGTAAAATACCTAACTTTTGTGTAAAATAACTAAGCGCATGCGCTCTGCGAACATTGCGCATGCGCAGTAAGCGACTAATCACAATATAGCGAAACTCGGCAACGAGCGAACAACTTGGAATGAGGGCCATGGTTTTGCCCAACTGCTAAAAAAAATCCTGCTGCGATCAACTTGGAATTACCCCCAATGTCTGGTACTTTTTACTGTATCAGCACTAAGCTAAAACAATTAGGAACAGATTATCAGATGTCAATTATAAATGGAGTCTTATGAACAAATATGGCTTCCATCTTTATCACATGTTTTGCAGGTCTCCTCACAAAATCGCAAGGGAAATAATTAGCTCCACCTGTGGACCTTTTAAAAAGTGTCAGTGAGTAATTATTATAATACACCTGTGCACCTACTGGGTTACCTGCAAAACATGCACTGTATGGGGTCCTGAGAACAGAGTTTGAGAACCCCTGCACTAGATCATCTGCAATCATAGGCTAAAGTGGCAAAGTAATTTTCACATATGCAAATTATTTTGCATCTTATTCATTATGTCTATAAAAAGGACCACATGTCCTCAAACAAAACAGGCCCCACGGGTGCACCGGCCCACCTTGAATCTGCACTGTAAACCCTAAGGCCAATCCGCCTCTTGGTGTGAGCATTGAAAAGTCTTAAGAGTGCCCATGGCTCCTGCGAAACCATCTATACCCCATGGTCATGAAGTGGACCCCAGCATCCTCTACGGACTAGGCGAAAAGGATTTACCAGTAGGTATCAAAATCCTGTTATCTGCCCCCCCTGCAGTGCACATGGTTTTGCCCAACTGCTAACAAATTTGCTGCTGCAATCAACTCTGAATTAGGCCCTTGGTTGTAAGGATATCCATGCTTAGGCAGAGGTGACTTACAATAATTAGTACCTCAGTTAATAGGGGTTTCTATAATATATGCAGTGTGTGAGGTGCACACGGGCTGGGGGGGGTGTCCACACAGCACACACTTCATCCATATTTAAATATCTCTCCAGAGTCACGCATCTGTGTTACTGATGCCGGAGAAATCACGGCCATATTCCCAGTGATTTGCGCAGAGGCAGAACTCTGGGAGGCAACGGAGTCAGCTGCCGCCGGGCTCCTGCTTTGGAGGGGGGCACCTCTCCTCCTGTTCCGTATGTTCAGCGACATTAATCAATTAAGTTAAATGACAGCAGCCGGTATCTCTTCCGTAGCCGACTTCCCCACTAGTCACTGCACCTTACAAATCACACCCTGTTTATTATAGATATACTGGTAGCAGATACCTTACTGATGAAGCTATTTGCCCCTATAAAGGAAGCATGAGAATTCTAACTATATGAAGTTATTTCTCAAACAATTACAAGTAACTTCATTTACTGTAGTAAGAATTCTCTTACTTTATATGCATGAGCAGATATCTCCATCAGTAAGGTGCATGCTACTAGTGTAATAGATAGAGATGAGCGCCTGAAATTTTTCGGGTTTTGTGTTTTGGTTTTGGGTTCGGTTCCGCGGCCGTGTTTTGGGTTCGAACGCGTTTTGGCAAAACCTCACCGAATTATTTTTGTCGGATTCGGGTGTGTTTTGGATTCGGGTGTTTTTTTCCAAAAACACTAAAAAACAGCTTAAATCATAGAATTTGGGGGTCATTTTGATCCCAAAGTATTATTAACCTCAAAAACCATAATTTACACTCATTTTCAGTCTATTCTGAATACCTCACACCTCACAATATTATTTTTAGTCCTAAAATTTGCACCGAGGTCGCTGTGTGAGTAAGATAAGCGACCCTAGTGGCCGACACAAACACCGGGCCCATCTAGGAGTGGCACTGCAGTGTCACGCAGGATGTCCCTTCCAAAAAACCCTCCCCAAACAGCACATGACGCAAAGAAAAAAAGAGGCGCAATGAGGTAGCTGTGTGAGTAAGATTAGCGACCCTAGTGGCCGACACAAACACCGGGCCCATCTAGGAGTGGCACTGCAGTGTCACGCAGGATGGCCCTTCCAAAAAACCCTCCCCAAACAGCACATGACGCAAAGAAAAAAAGAGGCGCAATGAGGTAGCTGACTGTGTGAGTAAGATTAGCGACCCTAGTGGCCGACACAAACACCGGGCCCATCTAGGAGTGGCACTGCAGTGTCACGCAGGATGGCCCTTCCAAAAAACCCTCCCCAAACAGCACATGACGCAAAGAAAAAAAGAGGCGCAATGAGGTAGCTGACTGTGTGAGTAAGATTAGCGACCCTAGTGGCCGACACAAACACCGGGCCCATCTAGGAGTGGCACTGCAGTGTCACGCAGGATGTCCCTTCCAAAAAACCCTCCCCAAACAGCACATGACGCAAAGAAAAAAAGAGGCGCAATGAGGTAGCTGTGTGAGTAAGATTAGCGACCCTAGTGGCCGACACAAACACCGGGCCCATCTAGGAGTGGCACTGCAGTGTCACGCAGGATGTCCCTTCCAAAAAACCCTCCCCAAACAGCACATGACGCAAAGAAAAAAAGAGGCGCAATGAGGTAGCTGACTGTGTGAGTAAGATTAGCGACCCTAGTGGCCGACACAAACACCGGGCCCATTTAGGAGTGGCACTGCAGTGTCACGCAGGATGTCCCTTCCAAAAAACCCTCCCCAATCAGCACATGATGCAAAGAAAAAGAAAAGAAAAAAGAGGTGCAAGATGGAATTATCCTTGGGCCCTCCCACCCACCCTTATGTTGTATAAACAAAACTGGACATGCACACTTTAACCAACCCATCATTTCAGTGACAGGGTCTGCCACACGACTGTGACTGATATGACGGGTTGGTTTGGACCCCCCCCAAAAAAGAAGCAATTAATCTCTCCTTGCACAAACTGGCTCTACAGAGGCAAGATGTCCACCTCATCTTCACCCTCCGATATATCACCGTGTACATCCCCCTCCTCACAGATTATCAATTCGTCCCCACTGGAATCCACCATCTCAGCTCCCTGTGTACTTTGTGGAGGCAATTGCTGCTGGTCAATGTCTCCGCGGAGGAATTGATTATAATTCATTTTAATGAACATCATCTTCTCCACATTTTCTGGATGTAACCTCGTACGCCGATTGCTGACAAGGTGAGCGGCGGCACTAAACACTCTTTCGGAGTACACACTTGTGGGAGGGCAACTTAGGTAGAATAAAGCCAGTTTGTGCAAGGGCCTCCAAATTGCCTCTTTTTCCTGCCAGTATAAGTACGGACTGTGTGACGTGCCTACTTGGATGCGGTCACTCATATAATCCTCCACCATTCTATCAATGTTGAGAGAATCATATGCAGTGACAGTAGACGACATGTCCGTAATCGTTGTCAGGTCCTTCAGTCCGGACCAGATGTCAGCATCAGCAGTCGCTCCAGACTGCCCTGCATCACCGCCAGCGGGTGGGCTCGGAATTCTGAGCCTTTTCCTCGCACCCCCAGTTGCGGGAGAATGTGAAGGAGGAGATGTTGACAGGTCGCGTTCCGCTTGACTTGACAATTTTGTCACCAGCAGGTCTTTCAACCCCAGCAGACCTGTGTCTGCCGGAAAGAGAGATCCAAGGTAGGCTTTAAATCTAGGATCGAGCACGGTGGCCAAAATGTAGTGCTCTGATTTCAACAGATTGACCACCCGTGAATCCTTGTTAAGCGAATTAAGGGCTGCATCCACAAGTCCCACATGCCTAGCGGAATCGCTCCCTTTTAGCTCCTTCTTCAATGCCTCCAGCTTCTTCTGCAAAAGCCTGATGAGGGGAATGACCTGACTCAGGCTGGCAGTGTCTGAACTGACTTCACGTGTGGCAAGTTCAAAGGGCATCAGAACCTTGCACAACGTTGAAATCATTCTCCACTGCACTTGAGACAGGTGCATTCCATCTCCTATATCGTGCTCAATTGTATAGGCTTGAATGGCCTTTTGCTGCTCCTCCAACCTCTGAAGCATATAGAGGGTTGAATTCCACCTCGTTACCACTTCTTGCTTCAGATGATGGCAGGGCAGGTTCAGTAGTTTTTGGTGGTGCTCCAGTCTTCTGTACGTGGTGCCTGTACGCCGAAAGTGTCCCGCAATTTTTCTGGCCACCGACAGCATCTCTTGCACGCCCCTGTCGTTTTTTTAAAAATTCTGCACCACCAAATTCAAGGTATGTGCAAAACATGGGACGTGCTGGAATTTGCCCATATTTAATGCACACACAATATTGCTGGCGTTGTCCGATGCCACAAATCCACAGGAGAGTCCAATTGGGGTAAGCCATTCCGCGATGATCTTCCTCAGTTGCCGTAAGAGGTTTTCAGCTGTGTGCGTATTCTGGAAAGCGGTGATACAAAGCGTAGCCTGCGTAGGAAAGAGTTGGCGTTTGCGAGATGCTGCTACTGGTGCCGCCGCTGCTGTTCTTGTGGCGGGAGTCCATACATCTACCCAGTGGGCTGTCACAGTCATATAGTCCTGACCCTGCCCTGCTCCACTTGTCCACATGTCCGTGGTTAAGTGGACATTGGGTACAACTACATTTTTTAGGAGACTGGTGAGTCTTTTTCTGACGTCCGTGTACATTCTCGGTATCGCCTGCCTAGAGAAGTGGAACCTAGATGGTATTTGGTAACGGGGGCACACTGCCTCAATAAATTGTCTAGTTCCCTGTGAACTAACGGCGGATACCGGACGCACGTCTAACACCAACATAGTTGTCAAGGACTCAGTTATCCGCTTTGCAGTAGGATGACTGCTGTGATATTTCATCTTCCTCGCAAAGGACTGTTGAACAGTCAATTGCTTACTGGAAGTAGTACAAGTGGGCTTACGACTTCCCCTCTGGGATGACCATCGACTCCCAGCGGCAACAACAGCAGCGCCAGCAGCAGTAGGCGTTACACGCAAGGATGCATCGGAGGAATCCCAGGCAGGAGAGGACTCGTCAGACTTGCCAGTGACATGGCCTGCAGGACTATTGGCATTCCTGGGGAAGGAGGAAATTGACACTGAGGGAGTTGGTGGGGTGGTTTGCGTGAGCTTGGTTACAAGAGGAAGGGATTTACTGGTCAGTGGACTGCTTCCGCTGTCACCCAAAGTTTTTGAACTTGTCACTGACTTATTATGAATGCGCTGCAGGTGACGTATAAGGGAGGATGTTCCGAGGTGGTTAACGTCCTTACCCCTACTTATTACAGCTTGACAAAGGGAACACACGGCTTGACACCTGTTGTCCGCATTTCTGGTGAAATACCTCCACACCGAAGAGCTGATTTTTTTGGTATTTTCACCTGGCATGTCAACGGCCATATTCCTCCCACGGACAACAGGTGTCTCCCCGGGTGCCTGACTTAAACAAACCACCTCACCATCAGAATCCTCCTGGTCAATTTCCTCCCCAGCGCCAGCAACACCCATATCCTCCTCATCCTGGTGTACTTCAACACTGACATCTTCAATCTGACTATCAGGAACTGGACTGCGGGTGCTCCTTCCAGCACTTGCAGGGGGCGTGCAAATGGTGGAAGGCGCATGCTCTTCACGTCCAGTGTTGGGAAGGTCAGGCATCGCAACCGACACAATTGGACTCTCCTTGTGGATTTGGGATTTCAAAGAACGCACAGTTCTTTGCGGTGCTTTTGCCAGCTTGAGTCTTTTCAGTTTTCTAGCGAGAGGCTGAGTGCTTCCATCCTCATGTGAAGCTGAACCACTAGCCATGAACATAGGCCAGGGCCTCAGCCGTTCCTTGCCACTCCGTGTGGTAAATGGCATATTGGCAAGTTTACGCTTCTCCTCCGACAATTTTATTTTAGGTTTTGGAGTCCTTTTTTTACTGATATTTGGTGTTTTGGTTTTGACATGCTCTGTACTATGCCATTGGGCATCGGCCTTGGCAGACGACGTTGCTGGCATTTCATCGTCTCGGCCATGACTAGTGGCAGCAGCTTCAGCACGAGGTGGAAGTGGATCTTGATCTTTCCCTAATTTTGGAACCTCAACATTTTTGTTCTCCATATTTTAATAGGCACAACTAAAAGGCACCTCAGGTAAACAATGCAGATGGATGGATTGGATACTAGTATACAATTATGGACGGGCTGCCGAGTGCCGACACAGAGGTAGCCACAGCCGTGAACTACCGCACTGTACTGTGTCTGCTGCTAATATATAGACTGGTTGATAAAGAGATAGTATACTCGTAACTAGTATGTATGTATAAAGAAAGAAAAAAAAACCACGGTTAGGTCACTGGTATATACAATTATGGACGGGCTGCCGAGTGCCGACACAGAGGTAGCCACAGCCGTGAACTACCGCACTGTACTGTGTCTGCTGCTAATATATAGACTGGTTGATAAAGAGATAGTATACTCGTAACTAGTATGTATGTATAAAGAAAGAAAAAAAAACCACGGTTAGGTCACTGGTATATACAATTATGGACGGGCTGCGGAGTGCCGACACAGAGGTAGCCACAGCCGTGAACTACCGCACTGTACTGTGTCTGCTGCTAATATATAGACTGGTTGATAAAGAGATAGTATACTCGTAACTAGTATGTATGTATAAAGAAAGAAAAAAAAACCACGGTTAGGTGGTATATACAATTATGGACGGGCTGCCGAGTGCCGACACAGAGGTAGCCACAGCCGTGAACTACCGCACTGTACTGTGTCTGCTGCTAATATATAGACTGGTTGATAAAGAGATAGTATACTCGTAACTAGTATGTATGTATAAAGAAAGAAAAAAAAACCACGGTTAGGTCACTGGTATATACAATTATGGACGGGCTGCCGAGTGCCGACACAGAGGTAGCCACAGCCGTGAACTACCGCACTGTACACTGGTTGATAAAGAGATAGTAGTATACTCGTAACAACTAGTATGACGACGGTATAAAGAATGAAAAAAAAACCACGGTTAGGTGGTATATAATACAATTATGGTTGGACGGACTGCCTGCCGAGTGCCGACACAGAGGTAGCCACAGCCGTGAACTACCGCACTGTACACTGGTTGATAAAGAGATAGTAGTATACTCGTAACAACTAGTATGACGACGGTATAAAGAATGAAAAAAAAACCACGGTTAGGTGGTATATAATACAATTATGGTTGGACGGACTGCCTGCCGAGTGCCGACACAGAGGTAGCCACAGCCGTGAACTACCGCACTGTACACTGGTTGATAAAGAGATAGTAGTATACTCGTAACAACTAGTATGACGACGGTATAAAGAACGAAAAAAAAACCACGGTTAGGTGGTATATATTATAATACAATTATGGATGGACGGACTGCCTGCCGAGTTCCGACACAGAGGTAGCCACAGCCGTGAACTACCGCACTGTACACTGGTTGATAAAGAGATAGTAGTATACTCGTAACAACTAGTATGACGACGGTATAAAGAACGAAAAAAAAACCACGGTTAGGTGGTATATATTATAATACAATTATGGATGGACGGACTGCCTGCCGAGTTCCGACACAGAGGTAGCCACAGCCGTGAACTACCGCACTGTACACTGGTTGATAAAGAGATAGTAGTATACTCGTAACAACTAGTATGACTATGACGACGGTATAAAGAAAGAAAAAAAAAACCACGGTTAGGTGGTATATAATACAATTATGGATGGACGGACTGCCTGCCGAGTGCCGACACAGAGGTAGCCACAGCCGTGAACTACCGCACTGTACTGTGTCTGCTGCTAATATAGACTGGTTGATAAAGAGATAGTATACAATACTACTAATATACTGGTGGTCAGGCACTGGTCACCACTAGTCACACTGGCAGTGGCACTCCTGCAGCAAAAGTGTGCACTGTTTAATTTTAATATAATATTATTTATCATGTACTCCTGGCTCCTGCTATAACAACCTGCAGTGCTCCCCAGTCTCCCCCACAATTATAAGCTTTATATACAATACATTGATGTGCAGCACACTGGGCTGAGCAGTGCACACAGACTGAGTCACTGTGTGACTGTGTATCGTTTTTTTCAGGCAGAGAACGGATATATTAAATAAAACAAACAACTGCACTGTCTCTGGTGGTCACTGGTCACTGTGGTCGTCAGTCACTAAACTCTGTCTGCACTCTGCACTCTCTTCTAATCTACAGTA
Source organism: Pseudophryne corroboree (assembly GCF_028390025.1). NCBI lineage: Eukaryota > Metazoa > Chordata > Amphibia > Anura > Myobatrachidae > Pseudophryne > Pseudophryne corroboree. The sequence goes on from NC_086447.1 coordinate 700,713,825, forward strand.
TCACAGCAATCTCTCTCTCTCTCTCTCTTCTAAATCTAATCTAAATGGAGAGGACGCCAGCCACGTCCTCTCCCTATCAATCTCAATGCACGTGTGAAAATGGCGGCGACGCGCGGCTCCTTATATAGAATCCGAGTCTCGCGAGAATCCGACAGCGTCATGATGACGTTCGGGCGCGCTCGGGTTAACCGAGCAAGGCGGGAAGATCCGAGTCGCTCGGACCCGTGAAAAAAAAAGTGAAGTTCGTGCGGGTTCGGATTCAAAGAAACCGAACCCGCTCATCTCTAGTAATAGATTGTGGGTTCTAATCCTGGATATTACACTTGCAAATTAATTGGTAGAGAAATAATCAGCATTGTGAGTGACTGAGCAGATCTATGTATTGTGTGGCTGGACCCCTACATAGATCTGCCTAGTTGCAATGGTTTTGTAGTAGCTTCATATAGGGGGTAATTCCAAGTTGATCGCAGCAGGATTTTTGATAGCAATTGGGCAAAACCATGTGCACTGCAGGGGAGGCAGATATAACATGTGCAGAAAGAGTTAGATTTGGGTGGGTTATTTTATTTCTGTGCAGGGTAAATATTGGCTGCTTTATTTTTACACTGCAAATTAGATTGCAGATTGAACACACCCCACCCAAATCTAACTCTCTCTGCACATGTTATATCTGCCTCCCCTGCAGTGCACATGGTTTTGCCCAATTGCTAACAAAAATCCTGCTGCGATCAACTTGGAATTACCCCCATAGTTAGAATCTGCTGGCTTGTTATGCAGGAGCAAATGTGTGTGTGTGTGTGTGTGTGTGTGTGTGTGTGTGTGTGTGTGTGTGTGTGTGTGTGTGTGTGTGTGTATATATATATATATATGTGTATGTATGTATGTGTATATATATATATTTATACATATATATAGGGGGGGCACCAATATTTTTCTTGCCTCCGGCAACTGGGACAAATTTACGCCACTGGATTTGCGCATGCACAGTAGAGATTTGTCTCTGATAACATGGCAGGCGCCATGTTTTTGGGGACCCACGCATGTGCACTAGAGAGTAGTCTCCGGGAACATAGCTGGCACCATGTTTCCAGAGACCTGCACATGAGCAGAATCTACGACCCCGCAGAGAGGAGGGGCCCATAGACAGGAGTCTGCACAAGGGTCCCCTCTTCTCTTAAGCCACCCCTGCCTCAGTCAGTTTGATTTTACCATCTGTGCACAAGCAGGAATAGCCTTAAAACCTGGACTGTTGGGGTGCCTTGAGGACCGTATTTGGGAACCACTAACATCGACAATATGCCAACAGATGGTCAATATAATTCCACTTAGCCTCACACTTTATAGCTCAGACTTGCCTATGTTTCATACCTCTCTTCCATAATGTGAGAGATTAAGAGGCAGGTCTGAATGCCATCTGAATAAAGAAGTCTACATTAAACACACAATGCCTGTATTATAGAGACTCTTGTATCTTATTACTTCAATTGATTGTAAATATAATGTTTCAGTTTTATAATAAAATATCTAGTTTAACAATGATAATATACATATCCACAAACATAACAAAAAACAATAGAAAAACTTAATATCCAATGCTATACACTCCTTTTTTTAAAAGAAGACAAAGTAGCCTTCCACTTCCCAGTATTGCTGGAGGAACTGTGGCTGTGTAGGGAGTATCTATCATGTTTTTTGGGATTGCCCAGTAATTCGTCAGCTATGGCCTGAGGTGTTTTCTCTTATAGAAGATGTGTTAAGGGCGACAGTTCCTGCTAACCCCGTAGTGGCGCTATTTCATTATTCTACGCAGCAGCTTCTTGGCGGTGACGCCTATCTTTTGGGGCACATCCTGATATCTACTAAGGCTGCTATAGCACAATTATGGAAATCAGCTTCCGTGCTCCGCTGCGAGGAAGGCTCCCAGGACTCTCCCCTGCACTGCACTACAGAAACAGGGTAAAAACAGAGAGGGGGGGCACTTATTGGCGATATTTATAATATTTGAGCTGCTATAAAGGGAACACACTTATTAAGGTTGTCCCTATATATATTTATAGCGCTTGGGTGTGTGCTGGCAAACTCTCCCTCTGTCTCCCCAAAGGGCTAGTGGGGTCCTGTCTTCTATCAGAGCATTCCCTGTGTGTCTGCTGTGTGTCGGTACGTGTGTGTCGACATGTATGAGGACGATGTTGGCGTGGAGGCGGAGCAATTGCCTGTAATGGTGATGTCACCCCCTAGGGAGTCGACACCAGAATGGATGGCTTTGTTTATGGAATTACGGGATAGTGTCAGCACGCTACAAAAGTCGGTTGACGACATGAGACAGCCGGCAAACCAGTTAGTACCTGTCCAGGCGTCTCAGACACCGTCAGGGGCTGTAAAACGCCCTTTACCTCAGTCGGTCGACACAGACCCAGACACTGACACTGAATCCAGTGTCGACGGTGAAGAAACAAACGTATGTTCCAGTAGGGCCACACGTTATATGATCACGGCAATGAAGTACTGCAAGTACCACAAAAAGGGGTATTATGTGGGGTGTGAAAAAACTACCGATAGTTTTTCCTGAATCAGAGGAACTGAATGAAGTGTGTGATGAAGCGTGGGTTACCCCAGATAGAAAACTGCTAATTTCAAAGAAGTTATTGGCATTATACCCTTTCCCGCCAGAGGTTAGGGCGCGCTGGGAAACACCTCCTAGGGTGGATAAGGCGCTCACACGCTTATCAAAGCAAGTGGCGTTACCGTCTCCTGATACGGCCGCCCTCAAGGATCCAGCTGATAGGAGGCTGGAGAATACATTAAAAAGTATATACACACATACGGGTGTTATACTGAGACCAGCAATCGCCTCAGCCTGGATCTGCAGTGCTGGCGTGGCTTGGTCGGAGTCACTGTCTGAAAATATTGATACCCTGGATAGGGACAGTATTTTACTGACTATAGAGCAGTTAAAGGATGCATTTCTTTATATGCGAGATGCACAGAGAGATATTTGCACTCTGGCATCAAGAGTAAGTGCGATGTCCATATCTGCCAGAAGAGGTTTATGGACGCGCCAGTGGTCAGGTGATGCGGATTCCAAACGACATATGGAAGTATTGCCGTATAAGGGGGAGGAATTATTTGGGGTCGGTCTATCGGATCTGGTGGCCACGGCAACGGCCGGAAAATCCACCTTTTTACCCCAGGTCACCTCCCAGCAGAAAAAGCCGCAGGCTTTTCAGCCGCAGTCCTTTCGTTCCTATAAGAACAAACGAGCAAAAGGACATTCCTATTTGCCCCGAGGCAAAGGAAAGGGTAAGAGACTGCAACAAGCAGCTCCTTCCCAGGAGCAGAAGCCCTCCCCGGCTTCTACAAAGGCGTCAGCATGACGCTGGGACCTTACAAGCAGACTCAGGGGCGGTGGGGGGTCGCCTCAAACATTTCAGCGCACAGTGGGCTCACTCGCAGGTGGACCCCTGGATCCTGCAGGTAGTATCTCAGGGTTACAGGTTGGAATTCGAGAAGTCCCCTCCTCGCCGTTTCCTAAAGTCTGCTTTGCCAACGTCTCCCTCCGACAGGGCGACGGTATTGGAGGCCATTCACAAGCTGTATTCTCAGCAGGTGATAGTCAAGGTACCCCTCCTACAACAGGGACAGGGGTATTACTCCACGCTATTTGTGGTACCGAAGCCGGACGGCTCGGTAAGACCGATTCTAAATCTAAAATCTCTGAACCTGTACATACAAAAATTCAAGTTCAAGATGGAGTCACTCAGAGCAGTGATAGCGAATCTGGAAGAAGGGGATTTTATGGTGTCCTTGGACATCAAGGATGCTTACCTTCATGTTCCAATTTGTCCTTCACACCAAGGGTACCTCAGGTTCGTGGTCCAAAACTGTCATTATCAGTTTCAGACGCTGCCGTTTGGATTGTCCACGGCACCCCGGGTCTTTACCAAGGTAATGGCCGAAATGATGATCCTTCTTCGAAGAGAAGGCGTCTTAATTATCCCTTACTTGGACGATCTCCTGATAAGGGCAAGATCCAGAGAACAGCTGGAGGTCGGAGTAGCACTAACCCAAGTAGTGCTCCAACAACACGGGTGGATTCTGAATTTTCCAAAATCCCAACTGATCCCGACGACACGTCTGTTGTTCCTAGGGATGATTCTGGACACTGTTCAGAAAAAGGTATTTCTTCCGGAGGAGAAAGCCAGGGAGTTATCCGATCTAACAAGCCTGGAGACCTCTCTTCACATAAATATACTGGAGCTAAGAGCAATCTACAATGCTCTAAGCCTGGCAAAACCTCTGCTTCAGGGTCAGCCGGTGTTGATTCAGTCGGACAACATCACGGCAGTCGCCCACGTAAACAGACAGGGCGGCACAAGAAGCAGGAGGGCAATGGCAGAAGCTGCAAGGATTCTCCGCTGGGCAGAAAATCATGTGTTAGCACTGTCAGCTGTGTTCATCCCGGGAGTGGACAACTGGGAAGCAGACTTCCTCAGCAGACACGATCTGCACCCGGGAGAGTGGGGACTTCATCCAGAAGTCTTCCACATGATTGTGGTCCATTGGGAAAGACCAATGGTGGACATGATGGCGTCCCGCCTCAACAAAAAACTGGACAGGTATTGCGCCAGGTCAAGAGACCCTCAGGCAATAGCTGTAGACGCTCTGGTAACACCATGGGTGTACCAGTCAGTGTAATGTGTTTCCTCCTCTGCCTCTCATACCAAAAGTACTGAGAATTATACGGCAAAGGGGAGTAAGAACGATACTCGTGGCTCCGGATTGGCCAAGAAGAACTTGGTACCCGGAACTTCAGGAGATGCTCACGGAAGATCCGTGGCCTCTACTTCTAAGACGGGACCTGCTTCAGCAGGGACCGTGTCTATTCCAAGACTTACCGCGGCTGCGTTTGACGGCATGGCGGTTGAACGCCGAATCCTAAGGGAAAAAGGCATTCCGGAAGAGGTCATCCCTACCCTGGTAAAAGCCAGGAAGGAGGTGACTGCACAACATTATCACCGCATTTGGAGAAAATATGTTGCGTGGTGTGAGGCCAGGAAGGCCCCGACGGAGGAATTTCAACTGGGTCGATTCCTACATTTCCTGCAAACAGGATTGTCTATGGGCCTCAAATTAGGGTCCATTAAGGTTCAAATTTCGGCCCTGTCGATTTTCTTCCAGAAAGAATTGGCTTCAGTTCCTGAAGTCCAGACTTTTGTAAAAGGAGTACTACATATACAGCCCCCGGTTGTGCCCCAGTGGCACCGTGGGATCTTAATGTAGTTTTGGATTTTCTCAAATCCCATTGGTTTGAGCCACTCAAATCGGTGGATTTGAAATATCTTACATGGAAAGTAACCATGCTACTGGCCCTGGCTTCAGCCAGGAGAGTGTCAGAATTGGCGGCTTTATCGTATAAAAGCCCATATCTGATTTTCCATTCGGACAGGGCAGAACTGCGGACGCGTCCTCACTTTCTGCCTAAGGTGGTTTCAGCGTTTCACCTGAACCAGCCTATTGTGGTGCCTGCGGCTACTAGCGATTTGGAGGATTCCAAGTTGCTGGACGTTGTCAGAGCATTGAAAATATATATTTCAAGGACGGCTGGAGTCAGAAAATCTGACTCGCTGTTTATACTGTATGCACCCAACAAGCTGGGTGCTCCTGCTTCTAAGCAGACGATTGCTCGTTGGATTTGTAGCACAATTCAACTTGCACATTCTGTGGCAGGCCTGCCACAGCCTAAATCTGTCAAGGCCCATTCCACAAGGAAGGTGGGCTCATCTTGGGCGGCTGCCCGAGGGGTCTCGGCATTACAACTCTGCCGAGCAGCTACGTGGTCAGGGGAGAACACGTTTGTAAAATTCTACAAATTTGATACCCTGGCTAAGGAGGACCTGGAGTTCTCTCATTCGGTGCTGCAGAGTCATCCGCACTCTCCCGCCCGTTTGGGAGCTTTGGTATAATCCCCATGGTCCTGACGGAGTCCCAGCATCCACTAGGACGTCAGAGAAAATAAGATTTTACTTACCGATAAATCTATTTCTCGTAGTCCGTAGTGGATGCTGGGCGCCCATCCCAAGTGCGGATTGTCTGCAATACTTGTACATAGTTATTGTTACAAAAAAATTGGGTTGTTATTGTTGTGAGCCGTCTGTTCAGAGGCTCCTACGTTTGTCATACTGTTAACTGGGTTCAGATCACAAGTTGTACGGTGTGATTGGTGTGGCTGGTATGAGTCTTACCCGGGATTCAAAATCCTTCCTTATTGTGTACGCTCGTCCGGGCACAGTATCCTAACTGAGGCTTGGAGGAGGGTCATAGGGGGAGGAGCCAGTACACACCACCTAGTGGTCAAACTTTTAAATTTTGTGCCCTGTCTCCTGCGGAGCCGCTATTCCCCATGGTCCTGACGGAGTCCCAGCATCCACTACGGACTACGAGAAATAGATTTATCGGTAAGTAAAATCTTATTTTAATATACAGTGCCTTCCCAGTATGTGGGTGATTAAAAACATCACCAGGGATCAGGAACTTACATGTCACACACGTACAATGTATACAGCCCAGTTTGCCCCGATATAGGCTGGGAGCAGGTTCAGAGATGTCAGCCTTAACTAGGATATCTCGGATGTTACGACCACGTTTATAACACGGCATCAATTTGATATTGGAAAGCTTGCAATCAGGGTCTGTTTTAACAATAGGCCAGAGTTTCTTCGAGATTTTATTAATGGAACTACTGGCAGTCGTAAACTGAGTTACCCAAGGTAAACATTTAGTAGTAGTGTCAGTAATCTTTGGAAGCAACAAAGAATCTCTATCCATGCTAAGGACCTTAGCTTTAGTGAGCTGTAGTTGATCGAAGTCATAGCCACGATCTAAAAATTTCTGTAACAAAATGTCAGTTTGTATTTCAGCTTGTGTAGTGTCAGAAATAATGCGTCTGGCACGTATAAATTGAGAGTACGGTAAACCATGGATTAGGGATCTCGGATGACAACTGTTAGGTGCCAATAGGTTGTTACGATCCGTGGGTTTAGAATAAAGGTTGGTGCAAATTACACCCTCACGAATGGAAATAGCAACATCAAGGTAGTGAATCTCGGTTGTGCTATGTGTATTAGTAAATTTAACAGGGCTAGAACCAGAATTATGTAGATTGATATGGCTAATGAGGTCATTGCAATCACCCTTCCAGAAAATCAATAAATCGTCGATATAACGACAAAAAAACAAAATCCTGCTAGAAATTGATTCGTCAGAAAAAAATACAAGCTCCTCAATGTCAAACATAAATATGTTGGCATATGAGGGGGCCACCGCCGCCCTCATTGCACAACCGACCAGCTGTAAGTAAAATAAACCATTATACAAAAATAAATTTTTGGTCAAAATGAATTTAAGTAAATCAAGCACAAAGGTGATCTCAGGGCCATTGTAATGAGACTGACAATTCAGGAATCGACCCACAGCAGCCAGCCCTAGGTCGTGAGGTATGACCGTATATAGACTGGTCACGTCTATTGTAAACATGGAGATATCAGGATCTAACCTAGGAAGGACCAAAAGTTTGGTTAACAATGAAGTGGTATCTAACAAATATCTAGGGTGTTTTCTAATATACGGTTGAAGTATACTATCCACAAAGACAGATGCAGGTTGTGACAGACCTCCAAGGGCGGCAATAATAGGCCTACCAGGGGGGTCGGTCACAGACTTATGAATCTTAGGCGTAGTATAGAAAAGAGGAACCAAAGGAAATACAGGATAAAGTGCTTTACTCAAAGAGTCAGTAATAATGCCATTGTCCAATGCTTTCTTCAAGATAGACAAAAGTTCATTCTTATAGGTACCAGAAGGGTCCTGGGTCAAAAGTAGGTAAGTAGAGGAGTCATTAAGGTGGAGATCCACCTGTCGTTTATAGCTGGTCAAGTCCTGTATCACCAGGGCACCCCCCTTGTCAGCTGGACGAAAGATGAGGTTTTTATTGCTGGCCAGATTGTCCAAGGCCATTTGTTCACCAATAGTTAAATTATGGCGTTGTGGAGGTACCGTAGTTACAGCTGTCTGTACTTCATCATTCAAGAGCCGCATAAATGTTTTAATAGATGGATTGAAAGATTGGGGTTCAAACGTCGATTTTGGGACAAGTTTGGCAAGCTGAGAGGGAATATCCATGGCAGTTTGTTCCTGGGTTTGGCTCATATTAGAAGGAGGACGCTTCCCATAGAATTCATTGAGCTTAAGCTGACGGTTTAATTTATATTGTTCTATATTCCAGTCTAGGGTATTAAATCTAGATGTCGGCACAAAAGACAACCCTCTGGATAGAACCTTTATTTCCAAGTCAGTAAGTTCATAAGAAGGTAAATTAACTATTAGGTTTTCTTTGCAGCCTTTGTTCCACGACCCCTGCCTTTTCCTTTTGCCGCCCCTCCTTGTGTATTTGCGATATCGTTGATGGGTTGGGCCCGGGTAGTCATCCCTAAAGGGTCTGATTGTCCACGATTGGCGCCAGCAGAGCCGGTTCTATCAGTATCGCTTGCAGATGAATTGAAATCAGTAGAGGAATCAATCTGTCTATTGTCATACTTTCTTTTGCGTCTAAAGAATGGTTTTCTAGAATCAGAGCTCCTAGCCGGATAAGTCCATTGATAGACAGTGTTATGTTCGTAATCCGCATCAACTTTCACCAATTTGGATTTTTTGAACTTAATTAAGTCACGTTTGTACGTCTGCAGTTGTGTATTCAGCTTAGTATACCATTCTGTATTGCTATCCGCAATCAGGCTGGGTTTATGAATGACTTCAAACGCATCAATTTTCTCTTTGATGCTGGTGACCTCCTTAGTAGAAAAATCAATAATTAGCAGCATAAGATCAAATGAGCATTTATTGGTAATAGCGATCCACTTTCTACAAAACGTAGGATCGTGTTTCCCAATTGTAGGGCCATTGCGTACACGCAGCCCCCTAGGGATTTTTTTAGATCTGTGGTAATCGCTAAGAGATAATGCATGAAAATGGTAGTCAATTTCACGTCTTTTCAGCCGCAGTAATTCACGGTATATATCATCTAAAGGCAGAGACTCAGCTTGCTCAATCAAAGCACCAGCCACTAAAATAGTATCAGCTTCAGCTTCAGAATAGGAGTATATGTCACCAATAGGATACGAGGTAAACACATGGCCATTAGCAATATGGTCAGGGTTCAATTCAGCCATCTCAATAAAGTGCAAATGTGCAATACAGGTTGAGTCTCCCTTATCCAAAATGCTTGGGACCAGAGGTATTTTGGATATCGGATTTTTCCGTATTTTGGAATAATTGCATACCACAATGAGATATCATGGTGATGGGACCTAAAGCTAAGCACAGAATGCATTTATGTTACATATACACCTTATACACACAGCCTGAAGGTAATTTTAGCCTATATTTTTTATAACTTTGTGCATTAAACAAAGTGTGTCTACATTCACACAATTCAATTATGTTTCATATACACCTTATACACACAGCCTGAAGGTCATTTAATACAATATTTTTAATAACTGTGTGTATTAAACAAAGTTTGTGTACATTGAGCCATCAAAAAAACAAAGGTTTCAATATCTCACTCTCACTCAAAAAAGTCCGTATTTCGGAATATTCCGTATTTCGGAATATTTGGATATGGGATACTCAACCTGTACAACACAAGAAAGTGCAGGTGCAGAATACAGGTTGAGTATCCCATATCCAAATATTCAGAAATACGGAATATTCCGAAATACGGACTTTTTTGAGTGAGAGTGAGATAGTGAAACCTTTGTTTTTTTTTGTTTTTTTTAAGTTAGAATTTTTATTGAGGTTGATCAGTAATCATAACATTAACAAGAACAAACTTGTGCAGAGTAAGGATATTGAACAAGAAAACAAACATTTTACATACCAAATCAGAACAATAGAGATATTTCCATGAAATTATAGGCCAACAGGTACTAGTAACATGCACCCCGCATAACTCTAATCGCGTATCTGACCTTTCTCATTTTATTTTACCGATATAGTATAAAATTTATACCAAATCAGAGTGTAATCTTGTGAAGAGTAAAAGTAAGAAAGAAAAAGAAAAGGAAGGAGGAGAGGAAGCTAGAGAATGTATCATAATAAAAGGGGAACATTGGGGAAGTTGCAAATAAGGAGACAAGAGAATAGGAACAGTCCACTGTTTTAGTAACAGAGGGGGAGACAACAGAGGTGATAGAGGTATGAGCAAAGTTAGCAGTATTAGCAGTATCAACATAGTCCGGGCATCAATAAAGACCGAGCGAGGTACCAAGGAGACCAGATGTTGTGGAACTGGGCCACAGTGTTATTCCTCAGGCTTGTAATATATTCCATACTGGCGATATAATTAATTTTGGACATCAGTAATGCCTTGGAGGGAGGTGTATGGTCTTTCCAGCATTTAGCGATCAGAGATTTAGCCGCTATGCAAAGTAGCATGGTAAGCTTGTCTTGGGTTTTGGGTAGCAATGGTATGGGAGCATGCAGTAGGGCAGTTTCAGGGGAGAGGTCTAGATTATGTCCGCATGTTTGAGCAATAAGTGCTCCTACCATTTTCCAAAAAGGGCGAATAGAGGGCACGTCCACCATATGTGGAAAAAGGTGCCCTCCTCTCCACAGAGTCTCCAACACAGATTTGATGTCGTAGGGTAAATGGAATGAAGTCTGGAGGGAACTAAGTACCACCTGGTGTAGACCTTATAGCATGTTTCCCTGAGTGCCACACTAATGGAGGCTTTAGCGATGCGCATTCTGATTTCTTCCCATTGATCATCTTCCAACGGATGGGAGAGATCTGATTCCCAGGCTAGTTCATGGGGTTCATGGGCAGGGGGATCTGGGGTCAGAATAGAGTTGTATATTGTTGAGATATTCCCCTTTTTGCTAATTGAAAGTAAACACATATGTTCAAAGGAGGTGGGTGGTTTCAAAGGTGTAGTTTTAAGCTGAGATTTGAGAAAGCTAAGAATTTGGATGTAATGGTAATGACACGAGGATGGCAAACCAAGGCGTCCCTGAAAATCCCCAAAAGAGGTCGGTGCTGAGTGGCCTTTAATATGAATAAATCTCGTGATACCCTGAGATTGCCATGGGGCTGCTATTTTTAGCTCGCAGCCTGGGGGAAAGGCAGGGTGTCCCCAGATAGGTGTTAAAGGTGAGGGGTATGAGGATAAATTGTAGGTGCTGCGGAGTTTGTCCCATAATCCAAGGGTAAATTTAATTGTGGGGATTGAATAGGCCGAGGCTGGTCTGCAGGACCTGGGGAGCCATAGAAGAGAGTCGAAGGGGACGCCCTGATATATTGAATTCTCAATATCGACCCATTTTCTGTTCCCTTGAGGGGAATGCCAGGATACCATGTGATTAAGGTGACAGGCATTAAAATAAGCTTGAAGGTTAGGATATCCCAATCCGCCTAAGGTAGCACTCTTAGTCAACAGTGTTCATCTTAATCGAGACTTACGATGAGCCCAGATAAATTTGTTGCACAGTGATTACAATGAGGTCAGAGTCACTCGGGGCACCATTATCGGAATGGTCTGAAATAGGTAAAGAATGCGGGGAAGGAAATTCATTTTCAGGGCGTTAATCCGTCCAATCCATGAAATGAATAATCTGTCCCATTTATCCAGGTCTTGGGTGAGCGTTTTAATCATAGGAACAAAATTAGTCTGGTAGAGGCTGGTGTAGGATTTAGTAATGAATATGCCGAGGTATTTGATAGCCGAGGGTCTCCAAAGAAAAGGGAAAGAAGAGGTTAGAATCAAGTGGGTCTGGGGTGGGATATTAAATGCAAGGGCCTCTGATTTGGTGTGGTTTATTTTGTAACCCGAGAGGGAACCGTATAGTAGTAATTCTTTTTGTAGATTAGGAAGAGAGATCAAAGGGTTAGATAAGGTCAAGAGCACGTCATCCGCAAATAAAGATATTTTGTATGAGCTCTGCCCCACTGTAATCCCCCCAATGTCCGTATTAAGTCTAATACGGGCCGCAAGAGGTTCGATGCATAGAGCAAAAAGTAGGGGCGAAAGAGGGCAGCCCTGGCGAGTACCATTCTTCAAACTAAATCGAGGTGAGCTCAATCCATTGGTCAGGACCATAGATGAGGGGTTGGAGTAGAGGGCCTCTATTGCAGTGATGAAATGACCATGGAGGCCAAATGTAGATAAAGTGGAAAACAAAAAGGGCCAGGAAATGCGATCAAATGCCTTTTCGGCATCTAGCGCCAAGGCAATCGCTGGTGTTTTCGCCGAGTTTATTTGGTGAATCAAATTAATAGTGCGTCTGGTGTTGTCCGAGGCCTGGCGGCCAGGGATAAATCCCACTTGGTCAGGATCTATTAATGATGGCAACACAGCGTTCAGACGAGTTGCTAGTATTTTGGCAAAAAGTTTGAGATCAGTATTTATCAAAGATATGGGTCTGTAATTTGTGCAATGCGAGGGATCTTTTCCGGGCTTCGGGATTACAATAATGCGGGACGTCGTGGAGTCAGTATGGAAGGGTGTGCCCCGTAATATTTTATTAAACAGGGAGATCATATGAGGGATGAGTTGAGGGGCGAAGGTTTTGTAATACACCATCGGATAGCCATCCGGACCAGGTGCTTTTGAAGGTATCTGGGTTTTCAGAGCCGCGTCAATTTCCTCAGCAGAAATATCAGCATTGAGAGTAGAGTTAGTTTCCTCGTCTATATGAGGAAGAGCGCATGAATCTAGATATTGTTGTGCCTGGTTGGCTTGTGCTAAGGGGTCGGACGGGGGATCAAGGTTGTAAAGTGTCCTATAGTAGTCAAAGAAGATTTTATTAATTTTTTTGGGGTCGTAGGTAATGTTACCTGAAGGTTGTCTAATAGTATGGATGCATTGGTTAGCTTTTTTGGCACGTAATTGGTTAGCTAATAAAGTATGTGCCTTGTTACATTTATCGTAAAATGATTGATTGGCCCATCGAAGCGAGCGCTCAATATTCTCTGCCAAGAGGGATTGTAGTTCATCTCGTGCTTTAGAAAGTTCGGCTAGAGTTTTTTTAGAGCGTGTGCGTTTATGTTCCTGATCCAATGTTGCAATATTATCCGTTAACAGGGCAATTTGGTTTTCTCGGGTTCTCTTACGGCGGGATGCAAATTGGATAATGGATCCCCTGATAACCGCCTTATGGGCTTCCCATATAGTGGCTATATTGCAGTCGCCTTCTACGTTAACCGCAAAATAATCCCGAAGCTCTGTTTTAATTAAGTCCTGGAACTTAGGGATCTTCAATAGTGTCTCGTTTAGTCTCCATGTCGGTCTACCGTCAGGGATATCAAAAATGTCAAATGTCGCAAGTAAAGCTGCGTGGTCAGTCCAGGTAAGTGGGACTATAGAGGAAGAGTGAGCGGTGCGGGAGAGGAGTGCACAACTCAGGAACATATCAATACGAGAGTACACATCGTGCGGATTAGAATAGAAGGTATAGTCCCTGGTGGTCGGGTTAAGGAATCGCCAGACATCGAACAAACCAGCCTCGGCCATGCCCTTGTGCAATACGGAGGAATTCGGGGTTTGACTACTACGCAAGGGACCGGACCTGTCCATGCCCGTGAGAGCCATATTGAAATTGCCACCCACGAGTATTTTACCTCGTCTATATGAGTAAAGGTCGTGGAAAAACTTACGAAAGAATTTGGATTGGGCAGTGTTTGGAGAGTACAGGTTAGCCAAGGTAACCTCCTCGTGTCCAATTTTTCCTCTCACCATCACATAACGGCCTTCATTGTCGTGCTTACAGTCTAGGAATTGGAAAGGGACGGACCCCCTTATTAAGATAGCCACCCCGTGTTTTTTTGCTGTATGATTGGAATACCAGGCCATAGGAAATTGTTTAGATGTCAGGGAGGGATGGGAATCTGATTTCAAGTGTGTCTCCTGTAAGAAAATTACGTCACCTTTCAATGTTTTGAGAGATCTGTGGAGATGAGAGCGTTTCTGAGGAGTGTTCAGCCCTTTGACATTAATGGACAGGCACTTTAGCGGCATGATTGAAGCTGAGGAGGGGGTAATTCGCTGGAGATCCCTAGGGTCCCGGACTCTGCTAATACGAATGAGAGAGACAGAAGAAAATAAAATAAATAAAAAATAAAATAAAAAGAGCAAAATAGGAGTGTATGATTCTGTATACGAACAATATTAGTTAAATGAATCAATCTTTCTGTGATTACAGGGGTGTTAATACACAGGTGTACTGTAACCGGGGTCTAAGAGAGGAGGGGAACAGAAGAAAGAGGAACAAAAAAGAATAAAGCAGACGTAGTATCCAGTAGGCAGGATACTCGGCTGCCAAGGTTGAGCTCTCAAAGAAAAGAAAAATGAGAGAGCTCGCTGGCGGGACACAAATGCAATATAACAGACAAGGGTATTACCCCTCTATGCTTGTTAATAACTTTAATCCCTAAGATTCGGGGGAGGAGGTATCAAGATAAAGCACTGACGCCCCCCACCCGAAACCACTAACAAACAGAACGGGCGGACCTAAGACCTACTTCAGGGGCGAAATATTCTTAAATGTAGAACTCGATAATATAAGTGATCATATAACAAATAATAACCATTTAGTAATAACAATAAAACCAATGGTATGATCGCTGGACAGGTCGGCGGCCAGAGACAGCCCTCTTGGCTTCGGAAAAAGATTCAATCCGTTAATTTGTCTATACGGCAATGGCTCCAAGCCGCCAACCAGCACAGCGAAACAACAACTTAGTGCTACGTGAGGCATAAAGGTCCGCCAACAAGAACCTTCTAAGAAGAAAATTAATGAGCATTTGTGTATGGAACGGTACCTAAAACAGGGTTTACATAACAGTTGAGCAAGATTGAGAACAAGATCAGTTAGGTTAAACGTTATAAAACATTGAAATTAAACGAAAGGAGTTTCACGTCTATGAGGCAGCAGCCGGAGTCAGCTGCAACTTTCGAAGCAATTTGTCCCCATCATCAGGAGAGCGAATGGTGTAAATTTTGCCATCAATCTCCACAATGAGGCGGAAAGGGAATCCCCAGCGATATTTATAACCATTGTCACGCAGTGTGGAGGTAACAGGGCGTAAATCACGTCGTTTAGCAATGGTCACTGGTGACAGATCTTGATAAATCTGAAGCCGGGAGTCTTCAAATAAAATTGAGGTTGAGTTTCTGCACGCCAGAGTTATGCTATTTTTAATCTTGAAGGACAGAAATCGGAGAATAACATCGCGGGGAGGCCCTGAGTCCTTTGGTTTATGTCTCAGGGCGCGATGGGCTCTCTCTATCGAGATGGCAGAATTTGAAAGCGACGGGACCAGGTGTAGAAACAAGCGTTGGAGGTATGGTTCCAATTCAGAGGCTGTGACAGATTCAGGGACATTGCGGATGCGTAAATTGTTCCGCCTTTCGCGATTTTCGCTGTCCTCAACTTTATCCTTCAGGAGTTCCAGTTCGCTGGATAGGTAACTCATGTCCTCTCCCACTTGTTTGTGGAGATTTTGTTGGTGGTCCACCCGTGATTCTAGCGCGGTTGTGCGGGAGTCCAGTGCCGCCATGTCGGATTTTAATTCCCTGATCGCTGTCTGGAGAGCTGTTGTAAATGAACTCTTGAGGTCTAGTATCATGTTTTGGAGGGACTGGATGTCCGCCTTGGTTGAGGGTGCATCCGTCTGGTCCATGATGGGGGTGGGCATCGGTGAGGATGGAGACGAAGCTTCTGACGGTTTTTCCCGGCGTGAGAAGTGTTGTGAGATATCTTGTGAAGCTCCTGATTTTTTTGCTCTGGTGTTCGCTCTGCTCATAATATCAGGTGAAAGTAGAACGTCCGTTTAAGGAGTGGTAACAAGAATGGTCCACCTGTATGTTACGTGTTTAACAGTTGGTCCGGGTGAGGGGGAAGTCAGGCATCCGTGAAATTACATTATTTATAGGACTTAGGTCCCATTAATCTATGAAGACGGTGAGAGGGGTCCACGGGAGAGCGTCTTAATTTACAACACACTTTTCCGTGGTTGTATAAGATGTAGTGTAAGAGATAAAAAATAAAAAATAGCAGCTGCGGGGTAAAGATTTTGACTGGATTCCTTGTGTTAATAGGGAAATTGAATTTTCACAGCTCCAGCAGGGGCAGCAGAGTGCAGATAAGATAAAATGTGCCTGATCTGCCACCTCCAAGATGGCCGCCGTCAATGGTGTGTGGAGGGATTTCTTCTGGGCTTTCACAGCGGTGCCCCCAGGGGTTTATTTTACTTTTGGATGCCCCCAGGTCCTTCAGCGATCTCCGTCCGTCCCCCCCGCCTGTTACCGTGTCCGGCAAGCTTCTCTAAGCGGTGTAGCGCCTGTGTTCCTTCAGACGCCACACCCAAAATGGCCGCCGCCACCGGAGCTCCGTGACTCTGATCGGCTCCGGCCCTGCACCTTCAGGAGCTCTTAATTTCTCCACAGCTGCCCTGTCAGGTCTCCCCAGGCAAGGGGTACGAGATGTGATGGCGGGATAAGTCTGGGGGCAGTGTTTTAGCGGCCGGCGGCGGGTGATCTCGGGCGGGGGTAGTAATAAATTTAGGCCCCGGCTTCACCTCACAGGGAAGGCCGCAACTCGCAAGCACAGGGCAAGCCCGTGCTCCGGCTCCGCAGCTCACTCCCTTGGTGCCCTAACTAACAGGGGTAACTGTGGGGTGATATGGGGGAGAGATAGGTGGGGTAAAAGCTGGTTTGAGGGGTTAAAGGGGTTTAAATCGGCAGGAGCTCCCTCGGGACACTTCCTCTCAGTTAGGCCTCTAGCCACGCCCCCCAAACCTTTGTTTTTTTGATGGCTCAATGTACACAAACTTTGTTTAATACACACAGTTATTAAAAATATTGTATTAAATGTCCTTCAGGCTGTGTGTATAAGGTGTATATGAAACATAAATGAATTGTGTGAATGTACACAAACTTTGTTTAATGCACAAAGTTATAAAAAATATTGGCTAAAATTACCTTCAGGCTGTGTGTATAAGGTGTATATGAAACATAAATGCATTCTGTGCTTAGATTTAGGTCCCATCACCATGATATCTCATTATGGTAGGCAATTATTCCAAAATACGGAAAAATCCCATATCCAAAATACCTCTGGTCCCAAGCATTTTGGATAAGGGAGACTCAACCTGTAATAGAAAAGAAATGTCCGTGAATCAAACAACGTAGATGATACCTGAAAGTACACTTCAGGGGTGCCCTGACCAGAAGTCCAGTGTCCTGGAAATCAAATATACAAGAGGCAGGGGTCCGGCACAGCCACTAGGAGTAGAAGTACATTGGGTGCCCTCACGGATGGATACGCAGGCAGCAGAGATGGTGCGGCACTCCAATGATTAACACTTGAGACTTAGGTAGAGATACAACGTTTCAATGCCCGTTTTATTACTGTGGCATTTTCGTCAGGTAATACAAACACAATGAACACAACATACCTTAAATAGGTGATCACCACGTGTGGACCAAGCGCTGCGGCGGGACTGCACACCCGGCGGGCGCATAGCGGGTGACGTCATGGCGCACTACAAAGGACAACAGACGGCACCCGTAACCAGAGCAACACCAAAACAATAACAATTATATACAAACACATACATATTGTGATGGCTGACAAGGATATAGTCGTTAAGTGACATATATATGCCTAACAAGAATCCTGCTATAATACTTATGCAACATAACATGAACCATATAGTCCCGATCAAACGAGACGATATGGATAAATTGGACAAAAGGTGTTGTTATAACAGCTGATCAAGATACAACAATAAATACTGGCATGATCAATCAAAGCGGCAGCAGATCTAGTAGATATACTAGGCTGAAAACATATACATATAAGTCAATGATGAAATCATTTCTATGAATATTTAGTCACAAATTAACTATCATTAGCTAGGACACTGATACCTGAATATTCATTAAGTCCCCTAGGCGCTATGGTGCCTAGTCGGAAAATCCAACGTGCTTCACATTGTAGTAATTTATGACCACGATTACCACCACGTAATGTTTGTGGAATGTGGTCAATCATTCTATATTTAAGGGTAGTAAGATTGTGGGGTGCCAGTGCGAAATGTCTCGCAACTGGCTGGTCACTATTTCCAGAAATCAGTGCGGCCTTAATGGCCGACCGATGTGCTGCCATACGTTCTTTAAAGGGACGTTCGGTCTTCCCGATATAGGACAGGCCGCATGGGCAGATTATCTGATACACTGTAAATTTAGTGCTACATGTTAATCTATGTTTAATATACAGTGCCTTCCCAGTATGTGGGTGATTAAAAACATCACCAGGGATCAGGAACTTACATGTCACACACGTACAATGTATACAGCCCAGTTTGCCCCGATATAGGCTGGGAGCAGGTTCAGAGATGTCAGCCTTAACTAGGATATCTCGGATGTTACGACCACGTTTATAACACGGCATCAATTTGATATTGGAAAGCTTGCAACCAGGGTCTGTTTTAACAATAGGCCAGAGTTTCTTCGAGATTTTATTAATGGAACTACTGGCAGTCGTAAACTGAGTTACCCAAGGTAAACATTTAGTAGTAGTGTCAGAAATCTTTGGAAGCAACAAAGAATCTCTATCCATGCTAAGGACCTTAGTTTTAGTGAGCTGTAGTTGATCGAAGTCATAGCCACGATCTAAAAATTTCTGTAACAAAATGTCAATTTGTACTTCAGCTTGTGTAGTGTCAGAAATAATGCGTCTGGCACATATAAATTGAAAGTACGGTAAACCATGGATTAGGGATCTCGGATGACAACTGTTAGGTGCCAATAGGTTGTTACGATCCGTGGGTTTAGAATAAAGGTTGGTGCAAATTACACCCTCACGAATGGAAATAGCAACATCAAGGTAGTGAATCTCGGTTGTGCTATGTGTATTAGTAAATTTAACAGGGCTAGAACCAGAATTATGTAGATTGATATGGCTAATGAGGTCATTGCAATCACCCTTCCAGAAAATCAATAAATCGTCGATATAACGACAAAAAAACAAAATCCTGCTAGAAATTGATTCGTCAGAAAAAAATACAAGCTCCTCAATGTCAAACATAAATATGTTGGCATATGAGGGGGCCACCGCCGCCCCCATTGCACAACCGACCAGCTGTAAGTAAAATAAACCATTATACAAAAATAAATTTTTGGTCAAAATGAATTTAAGTAAATCAAGCACAAAGGTGATCTCAGGGCCATTGTAATGAGACTGACAATTCAGGAATCGACCCACAACAGCCAGCCCTAGGTCATGAGGTATGACCGTATATAGACTGGTCACGTCTATTGTAAATATGGAGATATCAGGATCTAACCTAGGAAGGACCAAAAGTTTGGTTAACAATGAAGTGGTATCTAACAAATATCTAGGGTGTTTTCTAATATACGGTTGAAGTATACTATCTACAAAGACAGATGCAGGTTGTGACAGACCTCCACGGGCAGCAATAATAGGCCTACCAGGGGGGTCGGTCACAGACTTATGAATCTTAGGCGTAGTATAGAAAAGAGGAACCAAAGGAAATGCAGGATAAAGTGCTTTACTCAAAGAGTCAGTAATAATGCCATTGTCCAATGCTTCCTTCAAGATAGTCAAAAGTTCATTCTTATAGGTACCAGAAGGGTACTGGGTCAAAAGTAGGTAAGTAGAGGAGTCATTAAGGTGGAGATCCACCTGTCGTTTATAGCTGGTCAAGTCCTGTATCACCAGGGCACCCCCCTTGACATCTGGATGAAAGATTAGGTTTTTATTGCTGGCCAGATTGTCCAAGGCCATTTGTTCACCAATAGTTAAATTATGGCGTTGTGGAGGTACCGTAGTTACAGCTGTCTGTACTTCATCATTCAAGAGCCGCATAAATGTTTTAATAGATGGATTGAAAGATTGGGGTTCAAACGTCGATTTTGGGACAAGTTTGGCAAGCTGAGAGGGAATATCCATGGCAGTTTGTTCCCGGGTTTGGCTCACATTAGAAGGAGGACGCTTCCCATAGAATTCATTGAGCTTAAGCTGACGGTTTAATTTATATTGTTCTATATTCCAGTCTAGGGTATTAAATCTAGATGTTGGCACAAAAGACAACCCTCTGGATAGAACCTTTATATCCAAGTCAGTAAGTTCATAAGAAGATAAATTAACTATTAGGTTTTCTTTGCAGCCTTTGTTCCACGACCCCTCCCTTTTCCTTTGGCCGCCCCTCCTTGTGTATTTACGATATCGTTGATGGGTTGGGCCCGGGTAGTCATCCCTAAAGGGTCTGATTGTCCACGATTGGCGCAAGCAGAGCCGGTTCTATCAGTATCGCTTGCAGATGAATTTAAATCAGTAGAGGAATCAATCTGTCTATTGTCATACTTTCTTTTGCGTCTAAAGAATGGTTTTCTAGAATCAGAGCTCCTAGCCGGATAAGTCCATTGATAGACAGTGTTATGTTCGTAATCCGCATCAACTTTCACCAATTTGGATTTTTTGAACTTAATTAAGTCACGTTTGTACGTCTGCAGTTGTGTATTCAGCTTAGTATACCATTCTGTATTGCTATCCGCAATCAGGCTGGGTTTATGAATGACTTCAAACGCATCAATTTTCTCTTTGATGCTGGTGACCTCCTTAGTAGAAAAATCAATAATTAGCAGCATAAGATCAAATGAGCATTTATTGGTAATAGCGATCCACTTTCTACAAAACGTAGGATCGTGTTTCCCAATTGTAGGGCCATTGCGTACACGCAGCCCCCTAGGGATTTTTTTAGATCTGTGGTAATCGCTAAGAGATAATGCATGAAAATGGTAGCCAATTTCACGTCTTTTCAGCCGCAGTAATTCACGGTATATATCATCTAAAGGCAGAGACTCAGCTTGCTCAATCAAAGCACCAGCCACTAAAATAGTATCAGCTTCAGCTTCAGAATAGGAGTATATGTCACCAATAGGATACGAGGTAAACACATGGCCATTAGCAATATGGTCAGGGTTCAATTCAGCCATCTCAATAAAGTGCAAATGTGCAATACAACACAAGAAAGTGCAGGTGCAGAATACAGGTTGAGTATCCCATATCCAAATATCCCGAAATACGGAATATTCCGAAATACGGACTTTTTTGAGTGAGAGTGAGATAGTGAAACCTTTGTTTTTTTGATGGCTCAATGTACACAAACTTTGTTTAATACACACAGTTATTAAAAAATATTGTATTAAATGTCCTTCAGGCTGTGTGTATAAGGTGTATATGAAACATAAATGAATTGTGTGAATGTACACACACTTTGTTTAATGCACAAAGTTATAAAAAATATTGGCTAAAATTACCTTCAGGCTGTGTGTATAAGGTGTATATGAAACATAAATGCATTCTGTGCTTAGATTTAGGTCCCATCACCATGATATCTCATTATGGTAGGCAATTATTCCAAAATACCGAAAAATCCCATATCCAAAATACCTCTGGTCCCAAGCATTTTGGATAAGGGAGACTCAACCTGTAATAGAAAAGAAATGTCCTAGAATCAAACAACGTAGATGATACCTGAAAGTACACTTCAGGGGTGCCCTGACCAGAAGTCCAGTGTCCTGGAAATCAAATATACAAGAGGCAAGGGTCCGGCACAGCCACTAGGAGTAGAAGTACATTGGGTGCCCTCACGGATGGATACGCAGGCAGCAGAGATGGTGCGGCACTCCAATGATTAACACTTGAGACTTAGGTAGAGATACAACGTTTCAATGCCCGTTTTATTACTGTGGCATTTTCGTCAGGTAATACAAACACAATGAACACAACATACCTTAAATAGGTGATCACCACGTGTGGACCAAGCGCTGCGGCGGGACTGCACACCCGGCGGGCGCATAGCGGGTGACGTCATTGCGCACTATAAAGGACAACAGACGGCACCCGTAACCAGAGCAAAACCAAAACAATAACAATTATATACAAACACATACATATTGTGATGGCTGACAAGGATATAGTCGCTAAGTGACATATATATACCTAATAAGAATCCTGCTATAATACTTATGCAACATAACATGAACCATATAGTCCCGATCAAACGAGACGATATGGATAAATTGGACAAAAGGTGTTGTTATAACAGCTGATCAAGATACAACAATAAATACTGGCATGATCAATCAAAGCGGCAGCAGATCTAGTAGATATACTAGGCTGAAAACATATACATATAAGTCAATGATGAAATCATTTCTATGAATATTTAGTCACAAATTAACTATCATTAGCTAGGACACTGATACCTGAATATTCATTAAGTCCCCTAGGCGCTATGGTGCCTAGTCGGAAAATCCAACGTGCTTCACATTGTAGTAATTTATGACCACGATTTCCACCACGTAATGTTTGTGGAATGTGGTCAATCATTCTATATTTAAGGGTAGTAAGATTGTGGGGTGCCAGTGCGAAATGTCTCGCAACTGGCTGGTCACTATTTCCAGAAATCAGTGCGGCCTTAATGGCCGACCGATGTGCTGCCATACGTTCTTTAAAGGGACGTTCGGTCTTCCCGATCTAGGACAGGCCGCATGGGCAGATTATCTGATACACTGTAAATTTAGTGTTACATGTTAATCTATGTTTAATATACAGTGCCTTCCCAGTATGTGGGTGATTAAAAACATCACCAGGGATCAGGAACTTACATGTCACACACGTACAATGTATACAGCCCAGTTTGCCCCGATATAGGCTGGGAGCAGGTTCAGAGATGTCAGCCTTAACTAGGATATCTCGGATGTTACGACCACGTTTATAACACGGCATCAATTTGATATTGGAAAGCTTGCAATCAGGGTCTGTTTTAACAATAGGCCAGAGTTTCTTCGATATTTTATTAATGGAACTACTGGCAGTCGTAAACTGAGTTACCCAAGGTAAACATTTAGTAGTAGTGTCAGAAATCTTTGGAAGCAACAAAGAATCTCTATCCATGCTAAGGACCTTAGTTTTAGTGAGCTGTAGTTGATCGAAGTCATAGCCACGATCTAAAAATTTCTGTAACAAAATGTCAATTTGTATTTCAGCTTGTGTAGTGTCAGAAATAATGCGTCTGGCACGTATAAATTGAGAGTACGGTAAACCATGGATTAGGGATCTCGGATGACAACTGTTAGGTGCCAATAGGTTGTTACGATCCGTGGGTTTAGAATAAAGGTTGGTGCAACTTACACCCTCACGAATGGAAATAGCAACATCAAGGTAGTGAATCTCGGTTGTGCTATGTGTATTAGTAAATTTAACAGGGCTAGAACCAGAATTATGTAGATTGATATGGCTAATGAGGTCATTGCAATCACCCTTCCAGAAAATCAATAAATCGTTGATATAACGACAAAAAAATAAAATCCTGCTAGAAATTGATTCGTCAGAAAAAAATACAAGCTCCTCAATGCCAAACATAAATATGTTGACATATGAGGGGGCCACCGCCGCCCCCATTGCACAACCGACCAGCTGTAAGTAAAATAAACCATTATACAAAAATAAATTTTTGGTCAAAATGAATTTAAGTAAATCAAGCACAAAGGTGATCTCAGGGCCATTGTAATGAGACTGACAATTCATGAATCGACCCACAGCAGCCAGCCCTAGGTCGTGAGGTATGACCGTATATAGACTGGTCACGTCTATTGTAAACATGGAGATATCAGGATCTAACCTAGGAAGGACCAAAAGTTTGGTTAACAATGAAGTGGTATCTAACAAATATCTAGGGTGTTTTCTAATGTACGGTTGAAGTATACTATCTACAAAGACAGATGCAGGTTGTGACAGACCTCCACGGGCGGCAATAATAGGCCTACCAGGGGGGTCGGTCACAGACTTATGAATCTTAGGCGTAGTATAGAAAAGAGGAACCAAAGGAAATGCAGGATAAAGTGCTTTACTCAAAGAGTCAGTAATAATGCCATTGTCCAATGCTTCCTTCAAGATAGACAAAAGTTCATTCTTATAGGTACCAGAAGGGTACTGGGTCAAAAGTAGGTAAGTAGAGGAGTCATTAAGGTGGAGATCCACCTGTCGTTTATAGCTGGTCAAGTCCTGTATCACCAGGGCACCCCCCTTGTCATCTGGACGAAAGATGAGGTTTTTATTGCTGGCCAGATTGTCCAAGGCCATTTGTTCACCAATAGTTAAATTATGGCGTTGTGGAGGTACCGTAGTTACAGCTGTCTGTACTTCATCATTCAAGAGCCGCATAAATGTTTTAATAGATGGATTGAAAGATTGGGGTTCAAACGTCGATTTTGGGACAAGTTTGGCAAGCTGAGAGGGCATATCCATGGCAGTTTGTTCCTGGGTTTGGCTCACATTAGAAGGAGGACGCTTCCCATAGAATTCATTGAGCTTAAGCTGACGGTTTAATTTATATTGTTCTATATTCCAGTCTAGGGTATTAAATCTAGATGACGGCACAAAAGACAACCCTCTGGATAGAACCTTTATTTCCAAGTCAGTAAGTTCATAAGAAGATAAATTAACTATTAGGTTTTCTTTGTAGCCTTTGTTCCACGACCCCTCCCTTTTCCTTTGGCCGCCCCTCCTTGTGTATTTACGATATCGTTGATGGGTTGGGCCCGGGTAGTCATCCCTAAAGGGTCTGATTGTCCACGATTGGCGCCAGCAGAGCCGGTTCTATCAGTATCGCTTGCAGATGAATTTAAATCAGTAGAGGAATCAATCTGTCTATTGTCATACTTTCTTTTGCGTCTAAAGAATGGTTTTCTAGAATCAGAGCTCCTAGCCGGATAAGTCCATTGATAGACAGTGTTATGTTCGTAATCCGCATCAACTTTCACCAATTTGGATTTTTTGAACTTAATTAAGTCACGTTTGTACGTCTGCAGTTGTGTATTCAGCTTAGTATACCATTCTGTATTGCTATCCGCAATCAGGCTGGGTTTATGAATGACTTCAAACGCATCAATTTTCTCTTTGATGCTGGTGACCTCCTTAGTAGAAAAATCAATAATTAGCAGCATAAGATCAAATGAGCATTTATTGGTAATAGCGATCCACTTTCTACAAAACGTAGGATCGTGTTTCCCAATTGTAGGGCCATTGCGTACACGCAGCCCCCTAGGGATTTTTTTAGATCTGTGGTAATCGCTAAGAGATAATGCATGAAAATGGTAGTCAATTTCACGTCTTTTCAGCCGCAGTAATTCACGGTATATATCATCTAAAGGCAGAGACTCAGCTTGCTCAATCAAAGCACCAGCCACTAAAATAGTATCAGCTTCAGCTTCAGAATAGGAGTATATGTCACCAATAGGATACGAGGTAAACACATGGCCATTAGCAATATGGTCAGGGTACAATTCAGCCATCTCAATAAAGTGCAAATGTGCAATACAACACAAGAAAGTGCAGGTGCAGAATACACTGTAATAGAAAAGAAATGTTCGTGAATCAAACAACGTAGATGATACCTGAAAGTACACTTCAGGGGTGCCCTGACCAGAAGTCCAGTGTCCTGGAAATCAAATATACAAGAGGCAGGGGTCCGGCACAGCCACTAGGAGTAGAAGTACATTGGGTGCCCTCACGGATGGATACGCAGGCAGCAGAGATGGTGCGGCACTCCTATGATTAACACTTGAGACTTAGGTAGAGATACAACGTTTCAATGCCCGTTTTATTACTGTGGCATTTTCGTCAGGTAATACAAACACAATGAACACAACATACCTTAAATAGGTGATCACCACGTGTGGACCAAGCGCTGCGGCGGGACTGCACACCCGGCGGGCGCATAGCGGGTGACGTCATGGCGCACTACAAAGGACGACAGACGGCACCCGTAACCAGAGCAACACCAAAACAATAACAATTATATACAAACACATACATATTGTGATGGCTGACAAGGATATAGTCGCTAAGTGACATATATATGCCTAACAAGAATCCTGCTATAATACTTATGCAACATAACATGAACCATATAGTCCCGATCAAACGAGACGATATGGATAAATTGGACAAAAGGTGTTGTTATAACAGCTGATCAAGATACAACAATAAATACTGGCATGATCAATCAAAGCGGCAGCAGATCTAGTAGATATACTAGGCTGAAAACATATACATATAAGTCAATGATGAAATCATTTCTATGAATATTTAGTCACAAATTAACTATCATTAGCTAGGACACTGATACCTGAATATTCATTAAGTCCCCTAGGCGCTATGGTGCCTAGTCGGAAAATCCAACGTGCTTCACATTGTAGTAATTTATGACCACGATTTCCACCACGTAATGTTTGTGGAATGTGGTCAATCATTCTATATTTAAGGGTAGTAAGATTGTGGGGTGCCAGTGCGAAATGTCTCGCAACTGGCTGGTCACTATTTCCAGAAATCAGTGCGGCCTTAATGGCCGACCGATGGCTGCCATACGTTCTTTAAAGGGACGTTCGGTCTTCCCGATATAGGACAGGCCGCATGGGCAGATTATCTGATACACTGTAAATTTAGTGTTACATGTTAATCTATGTTTAATATACAGTGCCTTCCCAGTATGTGGGTGATTAAAAACATCACCAGGGATCAGGAACTTACATGTCACACACGTACAATGTATACAGCCCAGTTTGCCCCGATATAGGCTGGGAGCAGGTTCAGAGATGTCAGCCTTAACTAGGATATCTCGGATGTTACGACCACGTTTATAACACGGCATCAATTTGATATTGGAAAGCTTGCAATCAGGGTCTGTTTTAACAATAGGCCAGAGTTTCTTCGATATTTTATTAATGGAACTACTGGCAGTCGTAAACTGAGTTACCCAAGGTAAACATTTAGTAGTAGTGTCAGAAATCTTTGGAAGCAACAAAGAATCTCTATCCATGCTAAGGACCTTAGTTTTAGTGAGCTGTAGTTGATCGAAGTCATAGCCACGATCTAAAAATTTCTGTAACAAAATGTCAATTTGTATTTCAGCTTGTGTAGTGTCAGAAATAATGCGTCTGGCACGTATAAATTGAGAGTACGGTAAACCATGGATTAGGGATCTCGGATGACAACTGTTAGGTGCCAATAGGTTGTTACGATCCGTGGGTTTAGAATAAAGGTTGGTGCAACTTACACCCTCACGAATGGAAATAGCAACATCAAGGTAGTGAATCTCGGTTGTGCTATGTGTATTAGTAAATTTAACAGGGCTAGAACCAGAATTATGTAGATTGATATGGCTAATGAGGTCATTGCAATCACCCTTCCAGAAAATCAATAAATCGTTGATATAACGACAAAAAAATAAAATCCTGCTAGAAATTGATTCGTCAGAAAAAAATACAAGCTCCTCAATGCCAAACATAAATATGTTGACATATGAGGGGGCCACCGCCGCCCCCATTGCACAACCGGCCAGCTGTAAGTAAAATAAACCATTATACAAAAATAAATTTTTGGTCAAAATGAGTTTAAGTAAATCAAGCACAAAGGTGATCTCAGGGCCATTGTAATGAGACTGACAATTCAGGAATCGACCCACAGCAGCCAGCCCTAGGTCGTGAGGTATGACCGTATATAGACTGGTCACGTCTATTGTAAACATGGAGATATCAGGATCTAACCTAGGAAGGACCAAAAGTTTGGTTAACAATGAAGTGGTATCTAACAAATATCTAGGGTGTTTTCTAATGTACAGTTGAAGTATACTATCTACAAAGACAGATGCAGGTTGTGACAGACCTCCACGGGCGGCAATAATAGGCCTACCAGGGGGGTCGGTCACAGACTTATGAATCTTAGGCGTAGTATAGAAAAGAGGAACCAAAGGAAATGCAGGATAAAGTGCTTTACTCAAAGAGTCAGTAATAATGCCATTGTCCAATGCTTCCTTCAAGATAGACAAAAGTTCATTCTTATAGGTACCAGAAGGGTACTGGGTCAAAAGTAGGTAAGTAGAGGAGTCATTAAGGTGGAGATCCACCTGTCGTTTATAGCTGGTCAAGTCCTGTATCACCAGGGCACCCCCCTTGTCATCTGGACGAAAGATGAGGTTTTTATTGCTGGCCAGATTGTCCAAGGCCATTTGTTCACCAATAGTTAAATTATGGCGTTGTGGAGGTACCGTAGTTACAGCTGTCTGTACTTCATCATTCAAGAGCCGCATAAATGTTTTAATAGATGGATTGAAAGATTGGGGTTCAAACGTCGATTTTGGGACAAGTTTGGCAAGCTAAGAGGGCATATCCATGGCAGTTTGTTCCTGGGTTTGGCTCACATTAGAAGGAGGACGCTTCCCATAGAATTCATTGAGCTTAAGCTGACGGTTTAATTTATATTGTTCTATATTCCAGTCTAGGGTATTAAATCTAGATGTCGGCACAAAAGACAACCCTCTGGATAGAACCTTTATTTCCAAGTCAGTAAGTTCATAAGAAGATAAATTAACTATTAGGTTTTCTTTGCAGCCTTTGTTCCACGACCCCTCCCTTTTCCTTTGGCCGCCCCTCCTTGTGTATTTACGATATCGTTGATGGGTTGGGCCCGGGTAGTCATCCCTAAAGGGTCTGATTGTCCACGATTGGCGCCAGCAGAGCCGGTTCTATCAGTATCGCTTGCAGATGAATTTAAATCAGTAGAGGAATCAATCTGTCTATTGTCATACATTCTTTTGCGTCTAAAGAATGGTTTTCTAGAATCAGAGCTCCTAGCCGGATAAGTCCATTGATAGACAGTGTTATGTTCGTAATCCGCATCAACTTTCACCAATTTGGATTTTTTGAACTTAATTAAGTCACGTTTGTACGTCTGCAGTTGTGTATTCAGCTTAGTATACCATTCTGTATTGCTATCCGCAATCAGGCTGGGTTTATGAATGACTTCAAACGCATCAATTTTCTCTTTGATGCTGGTGACCTCCTTAGTAGAAAAATCAATAATTAGCAGCATAAGATCAAATGAGCATTTATTGGTAATAGCGATCCACTTTCTACAAAACGTAGGATCGTGTTTCCCAATTGTAGGGCCATTGCGTACACGCAGCCCCCTAGGGATTTTTTTAGATCTGTGGTAATCGCTAAGAGATAATGCATGAAAATGGTAGTCAATTTCACGTCTTTTCAGCCGCAGTAATTCACGGTATATATCATCTAAAGGCAGAGACTCAGCTTGCTCAATCAAAGCACCAGCCACTAAAATAGTATCAGCTTCAGCTTCAGAATAGGAGTATATGTCACCAATAGGATACGAGGTAAACACATGGCCATTAGCAATATGGTCAGGGTTCAATTCAGCCATCTCAATAAAGTGCAAATGTGCAATACAACACAAGAAAGTGCAGGTGCAGAATACACTGTAATAGAAAAGAAATGTCCGTGAATCAAACAACGTAGATGATACCTGAAAGTACACTTCAGGGGTGCCCTGACCAGAAGTCCAGTGTCCTGGAAATCAAATATACAAGAGGCAGGGGTCCGGCACAGCCACTAGGAGTAGAAGTACATTGGGTGCCCTCACGGATGGATACGCAGGCAGCAGAGATGGTGCGGCACTCCTATGATTAACACTTGAGACTTAGGTAGAGATACAACGTTTAAATGCCCGTTTTATTACTGTGGCATTTTCGTCAGGTAGTACAAACACAATGAACACAACATACCTTAAATAGGTGATCACCACGTGTGGACCAAGCGCTGCGGCGGGACTGCACACCCGGCGGGCGCATAGCGGGTGACGTCATGGCGCACTACAAAGGACGACAGACGGCACCCGTAACCAGAGCAACACCAAAACAATAACAATTATATACAAACACATACATATTGTGATGGCTGACAAGGATATAGTCGCTAAGTGACATATATATGCCTAACAAGAATCCTGCTATAATACTTATGCAACATAACATGAACCATATAGTCCCGATCAAACGAGACGATATGGATAAATTGGACAAAAGGTGTTGTTATAACAGCTGATCAAGATACAACAATAAATACTGGCATGATCAATCAAAGCGGCAGCAGATCTAGTAGATATACTAGGCTGAAAACATATACATATAAGTCAATGATGAAATCATTTCTATGAATATTTAGTCACAAATTAACTATCATTAGCTAGGACACTGATACCTGAATATTCATTAAGTCCCCTAGGCGCTATGGTGCCTAGTCGGAAAATCCAACGTGCTTCACATTGTAGTAATTTATGACCACGATTTCCACCACGTAATGTTTGTGGAATGTGGTCAATCATTCTATATTTAAGGGTAGTAAGATTGTGGGGTGCCAGTGCGAAATGTCTCGCAACTGGCTGGTCACTATTTCCAGAAATCAGTGCGGCCTTAATGGCCGACCGATGTGCTGCCATACGTTCTTTAAAGGGACGTTCGGTCTTCCCGATCTAGGACAGGCCGCATGGGCAGATTATCTGATACACTGTAAATTTAGTGTTACATGTTAATCTATGTTTAATATACAGTGCCTTCCCAGTATGTGGGTGATTAAAAACATCACCAGGGATCAGGAACTTACATGTCACACACGTACAATGTATACAGCCCAGTTTGCCCCGATATAGGCTGGGAGCAGGTTCAGAGATGTCAGCCTTAACTAGGATATCTCGGATGTTACGACCACGTTTATAACACGACATCAATTTGATATTGGAAAGCTTGCAATCAGGGTCTGTTTTAACAATAGGCCAGAGTTTCTTCGAGATTTTATTAATGGAACTACTGGCAGTCGTAAACTGAGTTACCCAAGGTAAACATTTAGTAGTAGTGTCAGTAATCTTTGGAAGCAACAAAGAATCTCTATCCATGCTAAGGACCTTAGCTTTAGTGAGCTGTAGTTGATCGAAGTCATAGCCACGATCTAAAAATTTCTGTAACAAAATGTCAATTTGTATTTCAGCTTGTGTAGTGTCAGAAATAATGCGTCTGGCACGTATAAATTGAGAGTACGGTAAACCATGGATTAGGGATCTCGGATGACAACTGTTAGGTGCCAATAGGTTGTTACGATCCGTGGGTTTAGAATAAAAGTTGGTGCAAATTACACCCTCACGAATGGAAATAGCAACATCAAGGTAGTGAATCTCGGTTGTGCTATGTGTATTAGTAAATTTAACAGGGCTAGAACCAGAATTATGTAGATTGATATGGCTAATGAGGTCATTGCAATCACCCTTCCAGAAAATCAATAAATAATAATAATAATAATAATAATAATAATTTTATTTATATAGCGCTCTTTCTCCAACAGGACTCAAGGCGCTTTACAGACATCAAAAACAATGCACATGATACAGAGGATTTGAGTAATACAACAATTGATAAGCAACAGACATAAAAGAAAACCTTAAGCCCACAGAAAGCATAACGCAGGATTGGTGCAGGCATTTTGGGTAATAACTTCTAAGGGTTGTGTATTCCACCCTCACAAGGTACCAGGTGCAGAAGCCATCTTAGGCGCTCGGCGTAGGATTACCCAGGGTGGGATAGTCCACCCCTAGAAGTGATGACACAAAATGGGGGTGATTTCAGAGTCCTACAGTTCACAGTAGGGTTCCATCAAAACCATCAGGCCTATGTATTTTTCCTCCCATCCACAAGTGTACCATATGGGGCAGCCATGTTGGGCGCACTTTGGAGGTTACACTGTGGGAGGTGAGCCATACAAGGGCCAAGGTCATATATGGGAAAACTGATGCTTATGTAGTAGTATGATGTACCCTGCATGTAGGGCACAATGGATATAACGACAAAAAAACAAAATCCTGCTAGAAATTGATTCATCAGAAAAAAATACAAGCTCCTCAACGTCAAACATAAATATGTTGGCATATGAGGGGGCCACCGCCGCCCCCATTGCACAACCGACCAGCTGTAAGTAAAATAAACCATTATACAAAAAGAAATTTTTGGTCAAAATGAATTTAAGTAAATCAAGCACAAAGGTGATCTCAGGGCCATTGTAATGAGACTGACAATTCAGGAATCGACCCACAGCAGCCAGCCCCAGGTCGTGAGGTATGACCGTATATAGACTGGTCACGTCTATTGTAAACATGGAGATATCAGGATCTAACCTAGGAAGGACCAAAAGTTTGGTTAACAATGAAGTGGAATCTAACAAATATCTAGGGTGTTTTCTAATATACGGTTGAAGTATACTATCTACAAAGACAGATGCAGGTTGTGACAGACCTCCACGGGCAGCAATAATAGGCCTACCAGGGGGGTCGGTCACAGACTTATGAATCTTAGGCGTAGTATAGAAAAGAGGAACCAAAGGAAATGCAGGATAAAGTGCTTTACTCAAAGAGTCAGTAATAATGCCATTGTCCAATGCTTCCTTCAAGATAGACAAAAGTTCATTCTTATAGGTACCAGAAGGGTCCTGGGTCAAAAGTAGGTAAGTAGAGGAGTCATTAAGGTGGAGATCCACCTGTCGTTTATAGCTGGTCAAGTCCTGTATCACCAGGGCACCCCCCTTGTCAGCTGGACGAAAGATTAGGTTTTTATTGCTGGCCAGATTGTCCAAGGCCATTTGTTCACCAATAGTTAAATTATGGCGTTGTGGAGGTACCATAGTTACAGCTGTCTGTACTTCATCATTCAAGAGCCGCATAAATGTTTTAATAGATGGATTGAAAGATTGGGGTTCAAACGTCGATTTTGGGACAAGTTTGGCAAGCTGAGAGGGAATATCCATGGCAGTTTGTTCCTGGGTTTGGCTCACATTAGAAGGAGGACGCGTCCCATAGAATTCATTGAGCTTAAGCTGACGGTTTAATTTATATTGTTCTATATTCCAGTCTAGGGTATTAAATCTAGATGTCGGCACAAAAGACAACCCTCTGGATAGAACCTTTATTTCCAAGTCAGTAAGTTCATAAGAAGATAAATTAACTATTAGGTTTTCTTTGCAGCCTTTGTTCCACGACCCCTGCCTTTTCCTTTGGCCGCCCCTCCTTGTGTATTTGCGATATCGTTGATGGGTTGGGCCCGGGTAGTCATCCCTAAAGGGTCTGATTGTCCACGATTGGCGCCAGCAGAGCCGGTTCTATCAGTATCGCTTGCAGATGAATTGAAATCAGTAGAGGAATCAATCTGTCTATTGTCATACTTTCTATTGCGTCTAAAGAATGGTTTTCTAGAATCAGAGCTCCTAGCCGGATAAGTCCATTGATAGACAGTGTTATGTTCGTAATCCGCATCAACTTTCACCAATTTGGATTTTTTGAACGTAATTAAGTCACGTTTGTACGTCTGCAGTTGTGTATTCAGCTTAGTATACCATTCTGTATTGCTATCCGCAATCAGGCTGGGTTTATGAATGACTTCAAACGCATCAATTTTCTCTTTGATGCTGGTGACCTCCTTAGTAGAAAAATCAATAATTAACAGCATAAGATCAAATGAGCATTTATTGGTAATAGCGATCCACTTTCTACAAAACGTAGGATCGTGTTTCCCAATTGTAGGGCCATTGCATACACGCAGCCCCCTAGGGATTTTTTAGATCTGTGGTAATCGCTAAGAGATAATGCATGAAAATGGTAGTCAATTTCACGTCTTTTCAGCCGCAGTAATTCGCGGTATATATCATCTAAAGGCAGAGACTCAGCTTGCTCAATCAAAGCACCAGCCACTAAAATAGTATCAGCTTCAGAATAGGAGTATATGTCACCAATAGGATACGAGGTAAACACATGGCCATTAGCAATATGGTCAGGGTTCAATTCAGCCATCTCAATAAAGTGCAAATGTGCAATACAACACAAGAAAGTGCAGGTGCAGAATAATAGAAAAGAAATGTCCGTGAATCAAACAACGTAGATGATACCTGCACTTTATCCTGCATTTCCTTTGGTTCCTCTTTTTTATACTACGCCTAAGATTCATAAGTCTGTGACCGACCCCCCCGGTAGGCCTATTACTGCCGCCCGTGGAGGTCTGTCACAACCTGCATCTGTCTTTGTAGATAGTATACTTCAACCGTATATTAGAAAACACCCTAGATATCTGTTAGATACCACTTCATTGTTAACCAAACTTTTGGTCCTTCCTAGGTTAGATCCTGATATCTCTATGTTTACAATAGACTTGACCAGTCTATATACGGTCATACCTCACGACCTAGGGCTGGCTGCTTTGGGTCGATTCCTGAATTGTCAGTCTCATTACAATGGCCCTGAGATCACCTTTGTGCTTGATTTACTTAAATTCATTTTGACCAAAAATTTATTTTTGTATAATGGTTTATTTTACTTACAGCTGGGCGGTTGTGCAATGGGGGCGGCGGTGGCCCCCTCATATGCCAACATATTTATGTTTGACGTTGAGGAGCTTGTATTTTTTTCTGATGAATCAATTTCTAGCAGGATTTTGTTTTTTTGTCGTTATATCGACGATTTATTGATTTTCTGGAAGGGTGATTGCAATGACCTCATTAGCCATATCAATCTACATAATTCTGGTTCTAGCCGTGTTAAATTTACTTATAAACATAGCACAACCGAGATTCCCTACCTTGATGTTGCTATTTCCATTCGTGAGGGTGTAATTTGCACCAACCTTTATTCTAAACCCACGGATCGTAACAACCTATTGGCACCTAACATTTGTCATCCGAGATCCCTAATCCATGGTTTACCGTACTCTCAATTTATACGTGCCAGACGCATTATTTCTGACACTACACAAGCTGAAATACAAATTGACATTTTGTTACAGAAATTTTTAGATCGTGGCTATGACTTCGATCAACTACAGCTCACTAAAACTAAGGTCCTTAGCATGGATAGAGATTCTTTGTTGCTTCCAAAGATTACTGACACTACTACTAAATGTTTACATTGGGTAACTCAGTTTACGACTGCCAGTAGTTCCATTAATAAAATCTCGAAGAAACTCTGGCCTATTGTTAAAACAGACCCTGATTGCAAGCTTTCCAATATCAAATTGATGCCGTGTTATAAACGTGGTCGTAACATCCGAGATATCCTAGTTAAGGCTGACATCTCTGAACCTGCTCCCAGCCTATATCGGGGCAAACTGGGCTGTATACGTTGTACGTGTGTGACATGTAAGTTCCTGAATCCCTGGTGATGTTTTCAATCACCCACATACTGGGAAGGCACTGTATATTAAACATAGATTAACATGTAACACTAAATTTACAGTGTATCAGATAATCTGCCCATGCGGCCTGCCCTATATCGGGAAGACCGAACGTCCCTTTAAAGAACGTATGGCAGCACATCGGTCGGCCATTAAGGCCGCACTGATTTCTGGAAATAGTGACCAGCCAGTTGCGAGACATTTCGCACTGGCACCCCACAATCTTACTACCCTTAAATATAGAATGATTGACCACATTCCACAAACATTACGTGGTGGTAATCGTGGTCATAAATTACTACAATGTGAAGCACGTTGGATTTTCCGACTAGGCACCATAGCGCCTAGGGGACTTAATGAATATTCAGGTATCAGTGTCCTAGCTAATGATAGTTAATTTGTGACTAAATATTCATAGAAGTGATTTCATCATTGACTTATATGTATATGTTTTCAGCCTAGTATATCTACTAGATCTGCTGCCGCTTTGATTGATCATGCCAGTATTTATTGTTGTATCTTGATCAGCTGTTATAACAACACCTTTTGTCCAATTTATCCATATCGTCTCGTTTGATCGGGACTATATGGTTCATTTTATGTTGCATAAGTATTATAGCAGGATTCTTGTTAGGCATATATATGTCACTTAGCGACTATATTCTTGTCAGCCATCACAATATGTATGTGTTTGTATATAATTGTTATTGTTTTGGTGTTGCTCTGGTTACGGGTGCCGTCTGTCGTCCTTTGTAGTGCGCCATGACGTCACCCGCTATGCGCCCGCCGGGTGTGCAGTCCCGCCGCAGCGCTTGGTCCACACGTGGTGATCACCTATTTAAGGTATGTTGTGTTCATTGTGTTTGTACTACCTGACGAAAATGCCACAGTAATAAAACGGGCATTTAAACGTTGTATCTCTACCTAAGTCTCAAGTGTTAATCATTGGAGTGCCGCACCATCTCTGCTGCCTGCGTATCCATCCGTGAGGGCACCCAATGTACTTCTACTCCTAGTGGCTGTGCCGGACCCCTGCCTCTTGCATATATATATATATATATATATATATATATATACACACACACATACATACATACAGCCGGCATTTTAACTGCATCCCATATGTATGTATGTGTATATAAAATGCCGGCTGTCGGAATCCTGCCGCTCAGGAGACTGACGCCAGAATCCCGACAGCCGGTAAAATATTGAACAAAATCCCGACA
The DNA here is from genome assembly GCF_028390025.1 of Pseudophryne corroboree. Classification (NCBI taxonomy): domain Eukaryota; kingdom Metazoa; phylum Chordata; class Amphibia; order Anura; family Myobatrachidae; genus Pseudophryne; species Pseudophryne corroboree. Next base: position 700,750,248 of record NC_086447.1, read on the forward strand.
TCCACAGGGTATTCCACTCGGTTGGTGGGTCCAAGCCACCAACCGAGTGGGAATATAACATGTGGCGAGCGGAGTGAGTCACCGGGTCTGAAGCGGTATTTATACACATGTATAAATATACACACACACACACACACACACACACACACAAACATATATATATCATACTATCCTACACATACATGCACACTTCACGTACAGTACAAATATATGCAAATGAAGAAGGGAAAAACAATTAACAAGTACACCAACTGCCCCAGCAACATTCCCCCCCCCCCTTACCCCGTCACTTGGCGTGGTCCCGATGGTCCATGCTGTGTTGCCGATATGGTGCTGGAGCTGCCGCTGGAGCCGGACATGGGCAGCATCCCCCTGGATTTTCTGGCCGCATTCCAGCCGCCACCTGCTATATGGGGAAGCTACTGATGTCACTGTGTGCCCTCACATAATTATAAATGTATATATATAATATAGACATCCACACCATAAGAGGCAGCACACAGAGGCTTGCAATCAGCCTTTTTGGATACAAGTTTTTCACTTGATTGCAAGCCTTTGAGTGTCGCCTTTTACGTTCTGTATGTCTAGTGGGATGACGACCCTATTCCCCCTTGGGGAAGACAACAGGGCCAGGGAACCCTTTTAGGGATTCAGGAGTTCCGGGGACTGTGTGTTCTGTGAGGAGGGAGGAAGACCTGACTTCACATCCTTCAAGATTATCTCTGGTGGCAAAAGTATGGCTTTTGGAGGCTACAGTGACCTCTGGAAAGCTCACAAGAGAATTGCACTCTCAACTCTAAGAGCCTTTTCCACTGTGAATACAGAATCCAAACGGCTATTTGAACAGCATGTAGTAGCAGAGGCTTACACCATGTCTTCCTGCGCCGTAGCACTGGCGGTCATTACTTTGACCCTTACCACGAGTGCACAGTGGCCGTTGCCAATGTGATATGTGCTATGTGCTTTGGTAAACGTTACAACCATGATGACCAAGAGTTTAAAGTCCTGGTTGGAAGAAACGACAAGTTTGGGCAAACAGTTGGAGCAGGCAGCTTAGTGGACCTCATGCCTTGGCTGCAAACCTTCCCAAACCCTGTGCGTACCCTCTATCAAAGCTTCAAAAATGTAAACATTGAGTCATTTGATTTTGTAAAGGATAAAGTGACCCAACACCGTGAGGCATATAGCCCCGAGATCACTAGAGACATGAGTGATGCCTTCATAGGTCTGATAGAGCATGGGGCAGCAGCAGCTGAGGGGTTCAGCAGAGAATATGTGGAGGGGACAGTCACAGATCTATTAGGTGCTGGGCAGGACACTAATTCTATGGCTTTGACATGGATCATATTATTACTCATAAAATACCCCCATGTACAGCAGAAACTGCAGGAAGAGATAGACAGAGTGGTGGGTCAGGACAGGCTACCCACTACTGAAGATAAAGCCAAGCTGTCTTATGTCCTAGCATTTATCTACGAAACACTGCGCTTCAGTAGCTTTGTGCCCATAACTCCATAACTATCCCACACTCCACCACCTGCGATGGGACAATCGATGGCTTTTACATACCCAAAGACACTGTGGTATTTATCAACTGTGGCTGAGCTTCCAGCAAATGCTGCTGCTGTTGCTGCCGGCGGCTCCATATTGCACAGCTGCTGGTGAGGGGCGGGCGGCTGCTGCAGGCGGGGAGGCACTGCTCCTGGTGCTGCCGCCGGCTCTGAGTCCATAGTACGCTGCAGATAGCGCGAGGCGGGCGGCTACTTCTGTCGAGGGGCGGGCGCCTGCTGCCTTTGATTAAATGCCTGCACTTGTCCTCAATCCCATCCGCCCCTCCGGAACCCACAGAAATATATTTTAAAAAACAAACAAACGGTGCTGTGGGTTGCAGGGGAAAGTGGAGGCCGCTCACTCCTAGTTGTGCTGCTAAGTGCTGCCCTCCAGCGGCCGGCGCTCTAGGCAGCTGCCTAAAGCTGCCTAATGGTAGCGCCGGCCCTGACGGCACCGAGTACAACCTCGCATGACATCATGTCAGCCTGAAGGAGAACCACTGTCAGTGGGTAATACAGCCACTCAATCTCAGCCCTGCATAACAACATCGTGGATTGCTGAGCGATGGCTAATTAAAATCCGGCAAACTGGTAAGCTCCCCGGGCGGATAAAACAAGCTTATTAATAGAAACAGTTACAATTTATCACAGTACTTGCTGTTTCTGTAATTGGACTGTCCCGCTGAATGCTATGATGACATCACAAACATTTCATTACTGTAGAATACTGTTTCCCTGCCTCAGTCTTCAACAGTGGATTGATGTGTCCCCGGCAGACATCGTGGGCGACGGGAACCCAGAGTCAGCAAGTGTACACCAGTGGTTCTCAAATTTTCTGTAATCATGGTGCCCTAGCGGATCGGCATTGTTTTTACAGCAAGTTTTTTATTGATAAATTTAGAAAAAAAATCTTAAATTAAGTAAACTGTGCTTACCTGTCATTCTTTGGGTCACTTATGTGGTGATGTACATTTGTGCTTCAGATTATGATTGGCAGCCACTAGCACTGGTTTTGGCTATCACTTTGACTATAAATAATTTGATTTAGCCCTGGACTACTTACCCAAGGCACCCCTACAAGAGCCTTGCGGCACCCAATGGTGTGTAGGCACATTGTATAGAAACCAATGGCATACACACTTGTCAATGCAGGGGTGCAACGGAGCGCAGGGGAGGCCATGCTATATTCAGCTGCTTGGCATAGTTGGCGATGTGTTCTGGTTGATCCTGCAGCAGAGCCAACCAGAAGACATCACTAGCGCGCAGAACGAGCGTACACACTAGACAATATGACCGATATATATATATATATATATATATATATATATAGCTCTGATCTGGCTGAGAATGAAAAATCGGGTGATATATAGTCTATTGTGTACCCGGCTTAACAGTCCAGGATTTAAGGTAAACCATACTTGAATACAGGTCACTTAATTGGAGCCTCACAAATTTTGATTTATGCATCTGTGCTCAAGCATGGATATCCTTAAAACCTGGACTGTTAATGTGCCTTGAGGACTAAGGTTGGGGAACACTGTCTTAAAAAATATAGTATACTGAGTGTCATAAGACAATAATTAGTTTTGTTCTGTAAGCAGAAAGAGGGTGGCGGATGATAGATCGAGAGTCAATAGGTTGACACCATATGGTTGACATGCATTTGGTTGACAGTTACAAAAGGTTGACAGTGCTAAAGGTGAACAGGTACAAAAGATCAACAGGCTCAAAAAGTCGACATAACAGTGATCAACATATTTTTTTTAAACTTTCTCATTTACTATCCATGTGGACTACGATTGGGAATAGTAACCGTACACGAAGTGTGGCGAGCGAAGCGAGCCCGTGAGGGTACACGTTTCCACTAATTTGAATTACATATAGCTAAACATACAAAATGACACAAAATTAAAAAAAAAACTTGTGTTAACCATTTTCATGTCGGCCTTTAGACCATGGGGACCTTTTGTTCTTGTTGACCTTTTGTACTGTCTACCTTTTACATGTCTCGGTGCTGGTTTCAGAAATACGGGGGACCCCTACGCTTTTTTCCCCCCGTATTTTTGGAACCAGGACCAGGCGCAGAGCCCGGTGCTGGTTGCTTAAATATGGGGGAACCCCTGTCACTTTTTTCCCCATATTTTTTCAACCAGGACCGGCTCAAAGAGCCCGAGGCTGGTTTTGCTTAGGAGGGGGGACCCCACGCATTTATTTTTAAAAATGTTAACAATGTTTTTTTTTTTACGAAAGGTGCACAATGAAGCCCAGCACGGATCTCACAGATCCGGCCGAGATTCATTGTGTTAAAGTCGGCAGTGTTTTACAATTCACTCCCGTAAAACACTGCCAAAAAATACGAATGACATCGACATCGGTAAATACGAAAATGCAGAATACGACAGCTTAGTAAATTAGTCGTAATAAATTCAAAAAGTTGCAAATTTACACTTTCGATGTCATTCGTGTTTGAACTTTAACCTCATTCGGAAAAATACGAATTTTAGTAAATATACCCCTATATAGTCAAAATCATAAGAAAAGTTAGTGCAGATCGCAAGGTGAAAGTCACCTTGCGATCCCGATTTCAAGCCGATGCGCGGCCCCGCGCGGTCGGCATCGCAAGAATAGATAGTCAAAATTGACTTGCCTGCACAGTCTCTCTCTATAGAAGAGATACTGACTATATGCCGAACTGACCCCTGTCGCATAGTGAGAATCGGGCATAGCCCGAATCTCACCGTGTGTATAGGCCTTTATGTTCACATATATTTTCACCGCTAATGCTGCTCCAGTGTATCATGGAATTTATAGTCCTGGGGTTAGATAAAGAAAACATCTCCCAGGTGATTGAACAAGCAATACAATTTTCAAATTGTCCGGGGCTCCGATCATGTGACTAAAGGTCACATGATCAGAGCTCCGACTGCATCATATCAGGAAACAGCCAATCAAAGACGAAAAACATAACAGGCACAGAAATCATCCTATCACACACTATGCAAGTGTGATAGTAATACAAAGCATCATGGGGAATTTTGTAATAATTGAGAGACATCTCCCAAGGATTTTAGCATAGTGTTTAGCCTAAATCAGTGCCACATCACATCTAAAATAATAAACTGGTATAATAAGGGAAATAATACAAATAATATTAACAGCAATATTCTTCTATTCACATGTATTTTCACTGCGGGTGGTCTTCAGTATGCCGACTGACGGGATCCCGGCGCACAGTATACCAGCGCCGGAATCCCGACAGCCGGCATACCGACACTTATTCTCCCTCGTGGGGGTCCACGACCCCCCAGGAGAGAGAATAAAATAGCATGTCGCGCGTAGCGCGCCACTGTGCCCGCAGCGTGGCGAGCGCAGCGAGCCCGCAAGGGGCTCATTTGCGCTCGCCACACTGTCGGTAAGCCGGTGGTCGGGCTCCCGGCGCCGGTATGCTGGTCGCCAGGAGCCCGACCGCCGGCATACCATACTGAACCGTTCACTGCTAATACCACCCTAGTGCATCATGGAATTTGTAGTCTTGGGGTTGGATTGAGAAGGCATCTCCTAGGAAATTAAACAAGCCATGTAATCACATGATCAGTGAAGTAGATAGCTCATTCTAATCGTGTGTAGGCAATATATCAGCACACTTCTTGTTTTATTTTATTTTATATCACATTATCAAAAGGTATTGAAAACGTAAGAAAATTTATGATAGTCTATAAATTAGTCAAGGTTATTATATGCCCAATCAGCGATGTTTATCTGTTATGGTTATAATCATATGGTTATATAGAGAGAGATAAAGCAGTAGGGAAGAGCAAATAAGAGGAAGAAAAATTCATATATATATATATATATATATATATATAATAGATCAAGGTATATCCATATATGCAATAAATCTGTGAGTGTGTGTATAATAATATACACACACACACACACACACACACATACATAAACAGAGATATATTGAAAATATATATATATTAGTACCCTATGAGGTGTCTAAATATACTGAGATCTAAATTATACCCGCGAGAATTGCACATATTTATAATAATATATATTCAAAATACAGAGTTTAATTCAATGGTCTCATTGAGGCCATCAAGATGAAGAGAGTTGAATTTGAGCATCCAAAAAACTTCTCGTGCACAAAGGGGGTCATTCCGAGTTGATCGCTAGCTGCCGTTGTTCGCTGCGTAGCGATCAGTGAAAAAAAGGCTAATCTGCGCATACGTATGCACTGCAATGCGCACGCAAAGTCATTTGTGGTTTTGCACTGGTTCTAGCGACGATTCCAATCGCACAGCCGAACGCAAGGAGATTGACAGGAAGTGGGAGTTTCTGGGTGGCAACTGACCGTTTTCTGGGAGTATTTGGAAAAACGCAGGCATGGACGGGCGGGTATCTGACGTCATTATCATGCGAGTCGCAGCAATCATTGCACAGAATAAGTAACTACAGGGCTGGTCTTGTTCTGCACAAAATGTGTTTGCAGGCGCTCTGCTGCACAGGCGTTCGCACTCCTGCAAAGCGAAAATACACTCCCCCGTGGGCGGCGACTGTGCGTTTACACGGCTGCGAAAATAATAATAGTAATCTTCCTCTGCATATAAGAACACATGATACATCTCGATTTGCCACATTTATTAAAACCAATTGGTTTTTTACTTAACCATTCAGAACCCTTTCCTGAGGGGATAGGGTGATATTAGCAGTGAAAATACATGTGAATAGAAGAACATTGCTGTTATTATTATTTGTATTATTTCCCTTATTATATCAGTTTATTATTTTAGATGTGACGGATTTAGGCTAAACACAATGCTAAAATCCAGGGCCGTAACCACGTGTGTGCCAGGTGTGCCTGGCACACAGCGCACTCGCCCTGAGGGCGCAACTACCCACATTCCGTAAAGTCAGCGGCATTGTAATGAGTCAAACTGACTCATTACAAGCCACCTGTGTGCCGATCGAGGAGAGGAGCAGCTCCAGGGGCAGGTGAGAAGGAGGAGGAGGGAGGGGGAGGAGGGAGCCGCAGCAGCGCACTGTCCTTCTCCTTCCACATAGGCTGGCCGCCGCCACTGTGCATGCTGGGATGCGCTTCCCTGCGCCGCCGCAAAGTGTAAAAAGGGGGACTGGTTGCCGTAATGTGTAATAAGGGGACGCCGTCTGCCTAATGTGTAATAAGGGGACGCTGTCTGCTGTAATGTGTAATAAGGGGACGCTGTCTGCCGTAATATGTAAAAAGGGGGGCACTGTCTGCCGTAATGTGTAAGAAGGGGATGCTGTCTGCCGCAATGTGTAAAAGGTGGACTCTGTCGTAATGTGTAAAAAGGGGAATCTGTCCACCGTAAGGTGTAAAAGGGGTTCTACCTGGTGTAGTGGCGCTACTGTGCAGCGTAATTTGAATAATGGAGACTACTGTGCACCGTAATATGAATTGGTATTATTTTGTGGCCACACCCCTTTACCATGAAGCCACGCCCCTATACTTTTTGCGCGCGCCTATGGCGCACACTGCCCCTGTTCTACATAAAAGGGGAAGTGGCACCGATACCGTTTCTTGCACACAGCGCTAAAATGTCTAGTTATGGCACTGCTAAAATCCTTGGGAGATATCTCTCAATTATTACTACATTCCCCATGATGCTTTGTATTACTATCACACTTGCATAGTGTGTGATAGGATGATTTCTGTGTCTGTTATGTTTTTGGTCTTTGATTGGCTGTTTCCTGATATGATGTAGTCGGAGCTCCGATCATGTGACCTTTAGTCACATGATCAGAGCCCCGGACAATTTGAAACTTGTATAGCTTGTTTAATCACCTGGGAGATGTTTTCTTTATCTAACTCCAGGACTATAAATTCCAAGATACACTGGAGCAGCATTAGCGGTGAAAAAATATGTGAACATAAGAATGCCATTACCTGTATTAATTTCCCTTATTATATCAGTTAGGACTACATTTCCCATGATGCTTGCAATACCATCACACATGTTTAGTGTGGGATAGGAAGATCTGTGTGCTCGTAATATCTCTATCCTCCGATTGGCTGCCTCCGTATATGATGCAGCCTTAGCTCTGATCACATGACCTTACTAGTCACGTGATCGGAGCAATGGACAAATTTGAAATACGATTATCATCGATTTTATTAAAACGATTGATCGTTTTTGAATTAGTTAACAACATACTATGTTTGGGACTGAATAAGATTATCTCACATATGATTTTTTAGTATTTTGATGAACAGCTTGTATATATGTTTTGATTACCTTAATTGACCTAGACAGGTGAAATGAATGTGAACACCCAATAGGGTATAAAAGGAGACCTTGGTGGTCATTTGGTATATGCTCCTGAGGAAGCTGGTCACATTATACCAGCAAAACGCGTTGAGCCTACCCACCACTGTTCCCTGCCATCTGGATCTCCGATTTGTATGCTGGCGATATGCGGACCCTCTGTTTGCCTACTGGGATTTCAAGCACCTTTGACTAAACTGATTCCCCGCTTCACAGAGAACTCTTTCCTAGCTAAGGAAATAAGGGGACTGCACCATTACCTTGGCCTACCGGTATCTATCAATTTTACCTCAAGACTTTGCTTAGTCTGACATCCGGTGATGCTACTTTTCCCAATGATTGAATGCATCTATGAGTCCTAGCCAGCCTTATTGTGGTGCAATAAGCCAGCCTTATTGTGGTGCACCTACAACACCCCCCTTTTTTCTTCTGTAGAACTACAAGTCTCAGTAGGTAGCACCTCACATTACTGGCAGCTATAGGTGTGCAGTCTAAGGCCCCTCCCTAGCAAACTAAAAGTGTTTTGTATAGACACACCTGAAGGAGTGAGACACCTTCATTCTTAGACTTGCACCCACCCGCACCTGACCCTCATTTATTTTAACTAGGGTACCTAGCATGACTGCACTTGTGAATATGGCACAATTCTAGGTAAGTCCAATTATTCAGAACAATAGGTCAGAAATGGGGTGGCTCCTGGGGTACGGGGCCTCCTGGACTGCCGTGGCTGGGCGACAACAGGGCATCGCAGCATTACATTTAATTTGGCACTTTCACCGTTTGTTTATTATACATGTTACACATTTTTTTCACTTATATTAATTCACCCCATAACACCCTTTTTTTCTCACCTATCCCTTAATCCTTCTCACTACACATAATTATTCCCTGCGATGCCCTGGGGTTGCTTGGCTGTGGGTTTTTTGGGGGGTCCCGTGCCCTAGGTTTGAACCCCTATAGTGTTAGGTACTGCAGCAGAGTGGAGTCCCTTGCCGCGGGGCTGCAGCTTCATGCATTGATCAATTCATAACTAAACTCCACTATTTATTATATGCTAAGCTATATGATATCAGTAATGCTAGAGACAGTGCACCTACAACACCCCCCTTTTTTCTTCTGTAGAACTACAAGTCTCAGTAGGTAGCACCTCACATTACTGGCAGCTATAGGTGTGCAGTCTAAGGCCCCTCCTAATTGTGGAGACCTTTGGCAACCAAGCTACACCAGCACAGAGAATTGGTGATATATATCAATATTCATGAATTTCTGATTATACATTGTAACAGGAGTCTTGCTAGAATGTGCTCTGCTACAAAAATTCCACCAACGACCGACTCCAGGCTTGTGCAAAAACAACAAATACCTTTTATTCAGGTAGCTCAAAAACAAAGATATTGCTATGACGCTGCCATCTTTGATGTTCTGGAGTGCAGTACCTTTGGGCGGCCAGGGGTGCTGCTGTTATGTCTCTCACCTGCAGTACCTCTGAGCAGCCAGGGCTGCTGCTGTTATGTCTCTCACTTGCAGTATCTCTGAGCAGCAAGGGCTGCTGCTATTGGAAGAGCAGTCCCAGCTGGGGTAATCAGGTGGAACATGCTCTCTCCTGATTACCTTTTCCAGCTGCAGCACATTGTGTGTATTTGTGTGTGCTCTAGTGATTGGCCCTGACCTATGTTAAGTATGAGCTAGTTCTGAGAGTCAGGGCCAGCTATAGTTTTGTTACAGCTTGTGTTAACTTATGTTGTTCCTAGTCTGTTCCTAGCCAGTTTCTTTGTCACAGTTTTGGAGTCCTTGTTTGCTTGGTCCTGTGCTGGATTCCCTGCCGTAGCCGAAGTCTTGAACCTTGCCTGCACCTAATTTCAGTGACTGTTTTCCTTGCCATCCATGTGTTCAGGTGAAGTTAACCTGATTCTGTATGCCAATGTCATGTTTCTTCGGTTATCCTGTATGCATTATTTGGAATTATGCTTCAATACAGTTTTATTTTAAACCATCATCACCTGTCATCTGTGCAACTCCTGTATTTATCCGTGTAACCATCATCCCATCATCTGTAGCCTGCAACTCCAGCATTAACCCATTAAACACCGTAACAGATATACATAAAACAAAGATCACTGTCTTTAGTATAAACTACCAGGGAGGTTAGGCCCTGCCTCACTCCCTCTTACTTAATAAGGAACCATTCAGGTCCCGGCATCCTGACACTAGTGCCCCAGTCTTCCGGATCCCACTGTCCTTAGCAGGCCTATCACCTGGACACTAACTGCTTTCAGGAGCCCTGACTCATGGAAGAGACTCTGCTTTAAACCCAGCACCCAGGTGCTGGCTGATGAAGCCGTTTCTTGGGCTAAGAAGCCTATAAGACCTGGTCTGGGCCAAATGGATGGGAACCCGGTCCATCCACACTTCCCATCCACCCCCAGGACCCTGTGTGTAGCTTACAGGTGGCAAAGTACCTCTCCTGCCACATACCCTTTCCCTCAGCTTTTCCTGGCTCAGAAAAGCGGCATGTGACATTGGCAAGGTTTCACATTTGCCAATTATTTTGAGCTGACAAATCTTTGGGACATAACTTGGGCCCATACACCTGGGTCCCAAGTCCTCTCCCAAGTACACGTCCGAGGCCCTTTTAACTGGCCTTGGAATCTATTTCCATTAAAGGTTGGTGGCACCGACTCCACTGTGCCACCTTCCCTTTCCCTCCACTTTGGCATAGTGGCCAAAGTGGTAGTTTTAATGGACAACTTCCTGTTGCCCACTAAACTTCCCCTTCTCTTCACCTTTCCACCTTTAGGGATGTTTCCTTATCGGGTTCAAATTTACTGGCTACTGAGGAAGTCGCTTCACTCTTCTCTGGGTGTTTGTGACACTTGACATTAACCAACTCTGGAGTGGGGAAGGTTTTTAAGTTCACTCTGGGCCTAGTAGTCACCCCGGCCCTCACTGGTCTTGGCCTATATGGACAATTCCACCTTTTATGGCCAAGCTCTTGGCACCGGTAACACCTAGTCTCTGCCCTGACTTTAATTGTTCTGAGGTCATGGTCCAACTTTGCCACCACCCTTTCCCTCAGAGTGAGGCATTGATCCTGAGTCTCAGAAAGTCCTTTCATTTGTTGAACTTTTAGTGCTTCCTTCAGTCTTTCCAGCTTTGGCAACATTTTCTTTATTAATGTGACTGCTTCGTCCTCCGATCTCTCATCTTTGACCCTAGTCACTGTCTCCTGCTGTTCTATGACCGGCACATAACCCATTTTGAGTTTCTTGTCCAGGTCTCTTTTTCGACTCCGTAGTTTAGGAATCTCCTTCACTGTTTCTTTTAGCTGGCTGGTACTTAGGGCTAGCTTTTGGAACTCTCCCCTCAAAGTTTCAAGCTCTTGTGTCTCATATAGAGAACTCTCCCTGGGTAGAGCAACCTCGGAAATGGGACTCTGCACCGATTCCTTCGAGACAGGTTCTTGCTCCTTACTTAGTGTGTCCTTTATGAACTGTCCCAGTTCAGCAATCGGATCTTGAGCCTCCCGTGGTGGATCATGCCGGGGTACAACAACCCCAAGATCACAATCTTGCACCTTATTCTCCTCATACACATGGGGAACCCCTTCAGAAGCAAGTTCCTGGATGACTTCAGAAGTGGACTCCTGTATTGCAATTAGCTTAGCCATGACTAGCTCACATAGGCGAGACACCTCCAAAGGTACGGTCTTTGTCTGTGATTCGTCAGAGAAAGTCTCACATGTGCACTGGATGTCCAGAACTGGGGGCTTCTGAACTTGTGATGTCCCATCAGGGATTAACTTCTGAACGTACATTGTGTCAACAGGAGAAGGAACCTGGGTTTCCAAGACCTCAACAGAAGCTATCTCCAGCTCAGATAAGACTTCCTGTTCTAGGATGGGCTCTTGAGTAGTCATCAAATGTCATCTGTCCAGGTAGATTCCTGGAGTTCATCATTCTGCCACAGATCCAGCAGATTAGAGGATTCTTGTTTTGGATGATCACTTGACATCAAGTAAACCTCTCCCAGCTCCATTACGGCTTCCTCCTTACTCCCTGTCAACTGAGGAGCAGCCGGGAATCCCACATCCTCATCTCGTGTCTCCATAAACACATATTCTGTGAGCCCCTGTGGCTGCCATGCTCCATCTTGAACAGGTTCCACTGATCTCAGGGCTTTGTTCCACTCTTCACCCAAGCTACTATGACCTTTTTTTTCCGGAGAATGAGGTGGTCCTGCTTCGGAGGAACTTCTCACTGCCGTCCTAGGGGTTAACAACAAAACACTGCCATCTGATGTGGCTCTCTCACTGCTTGCAAAATTCCTGTGGATTTTCTGTGCGCTGCGCAATAATGGCTGCAGCCTTCTACATGCTCTGGAATGGCAATTCCAACTGAATGGACATTAGTGCCTGTAAATGCTCTACCTCTGAGGACGGGCCCTCATTTCCACTTTCCAGGCAGATGGCCTTACTAGTGGCATAGTAGGGAGCCTTCCGGGCCTTAGGCACTGGCTCAACTTTCCTGTTCCTTCTGGCTGGAACAGGGAATTCAGTATAGCCGGGTTCCAATACAGTATGGTACCATTCTTCCGCAGCCTGCACCACCGTCGGCAGCATTTACCCCGAAGATGGCATTTCCACTTCGGCTGATAATGTCTCTGACCCAACCTTCGGCATAACGTCTTCAGTAACTGGTGTAGCTACGCCTGTGTCTGAACTGAAACTAGGCATAGCCAATGGTTTTAGCTTAGAAACCTCCTGAAGCTCCGCCAAGTCTTGCAACAGAGCCTTATTGGCCAGCACCAAACTCCCATATCGTGTCTGGTCACAGGAGATTTCCTCTAATAGTCCTTGGCTATGTACTACAAAGTTTTCAGATCTGGGTTTAGACTTTGCTAAGGTTTTCTGCAACTCTGACACCTGGCCTGAGAGCTTGGCAATCTCTTCTCCTTCCCAATTTGGTCAGAGAGTCAGACAAAAGAGATTCCTTCTCCTCCAGCTTTTGCGTTAAGGTGTTCACCTGCTCTTGAAGGAAATCACATTTTTTCTTAAGCTCTTCTAGCTCCTGGTCCTTTAACTGGACATTGCTTTCAAGGTCACTTATCATGTGACACCAAAAAAAAGGTTCCTTGCTAAAATCTTCCTCAAGATCTGGATTACTCCCCAATAAGGTCTCCACTACACTCTCCAACTGTGGGGCTTTAATAGGGTCACATAAGTTCCTGACCTGAGGTATTAGAGCTGTCACCCTTTTTGTTTTTTTAGCATGAATTCTCTTTTTGTTATCCATTTGAAGAGACCCTTCAGAATAGACTGTATATCTGAAAATCTTTATTCACCCTGTGACCTTTGAAAACTGTAAGTGAAAGGGAAATTAAAAATTCCTTTTTTTTGCACAGATTAAGCTTTTAGCAAAGCACTGAAAGGTTTCATGTACATAGTGGTCACAAATACCTTATACTGGTAGTGCAAATATACAACTTCTACCTTCAGGCTCTTAAAACTAGAACTCAGGGATTGCTGGGACACACAGTGCCACAAAATTTCTCTATTTAAATAGAACCACATTTATAAAAGGTTTCAACTTTGATTGGTCTTAATGGGCTAATTAACAGGGACACCAGATTCCCAATACCATATTTTGCAGGCACAGGTAAAAATAAGCTTGGAAAAGAAATTCAGTTATAAATTATCAGCTGCTTGCAACCCCTTAGAGCAAATCAGCACAGCTACTTTCAATGAATGGTGCAAAGCATATAAGACAGAACAGGCCATGCACCCTGTTTAACCTCTTTGCTGCCAATGCAAACCTTTCCACCAAAATCAAACACATTCAGTTTAAACAAAACATATCATTATTTTTACCCCGTGAGGTTGGGTTTAACCACTACTCACAACATCTCTTGAGGAAGGATAGAGAGCTATCCGAAACGCGTTGAGGCCGTCTGCATACCGGGGGCTGAGAACAACACTGAAGGGAAGGCGAAGCCGCTGCTTAACATCTACCCGGGACTGATCGTGACTGCAGCATGAACAGAGACCGGAAAGGACGCTTTGCATTACATCTACCCCGCAAGTGATCATCTCAGCATGCCTGTATTTTAACTGGTGTTTGGGTTAATAAACCTGTTTCTTTTGGACTGAGGCTACACGTCTTTCTCTGATAAGAAGTGGGGAACCATAAAGATACCTTTTGGAACACGCGAGACTGAACTCGAATGTAAGTTGAAATTGCCATTTAACATAGATTGCAGAGATAGTCGGGCTCACGATAAAGATATATTTTGATGACTGCGGGTGAGAACACTGAAGTAAGTGTCGGCCCATCAGCCAAGTTAAAAAAGGAAGAAAATCTTACTGCATTATCAGCCAGACCCAGACAGAAAGGAGAAACATTGTAACATCTGCGTGGCTATACAATTGTTACTGTGTCAGAACGAGAGTGTGATATTGTATCAAACAGTATCTCTAGCAATTGGGAGTTTGTAGTATGAAGAAGGGTGGATTATTTGCCCTGTAGTGATTATCATTACTATTAGAGGCAGTGTATATATCTGCCTTATAGAAGTGGTAATAATATACTATGTATGGTATATTGTAGCGCAGACAACCTGAACCATTTCGTTTGTTTGACTACTCACAACAACCTTGGTCTGGTACTGATGCCCACGAGTTCAGCTTGGTCTGGAGTTCGCTGGTATGTGTGCCGCTACCTTGCGGCTGTTGGGTCCTCTGCCATGTGTGACATGACTAGCAGAAGGGTCCCTCTTCAGGCGCCATTTGTAACAGGAGTCTTGCTAGAATGTGCTCTGCTACAAAAATTCCACCAACGACCGGCTCCAGGCTTGTGCAAAAACAACAAATACCTTTTATTCAGGTAGCTCAAAAACACAGATATACATAAAACAAAGATCACTGTCTTTAGTATAAACTACCAGGGAGGTTAGGCCCTGCCTCCCTCTCACTTAATAAGGAACCCTTCAGGTCCCGGCATCCTGACACTAGTGCCCCAGTCTTCTGGATCCCACTGTCCCTAGCAGGCCTATCACCTGGACACTAATTGCCTTAAGGAGCCCTGACTCATGGGAGAGACTCTGCTTTAAACCCAGCACCCAGGTGCTGGCTGATGAAGCCGCTTCTTGGGCTAAGAAGCTTATAAGACCTGGTATGGGCCAAATGGATGGGAACCCGGTCCATCCACACTTCCCATCCACCCCCAGGACCCTGTGTGTAGCTTACAGGTGGCAAAGTACCTCTCCTGCCACAACATGTTATGTGTAATTTTAATAAATTATTATATAGATTTTTAATATTACAAGCCGTTGTATTTTTCTATAAACAGCCCGTATAAACACTTTCCTTACAGAGTCTAGTTTGCAAAGGGCAAATGTATGGTGCAAAATGAGAAAGGGACTGTAATTGCTTCAGCAACTCGGTGCAACTAACTGTATATCCTAGACACCGATCAGTGTTCTGCAATGGCGGCTTCTGATTCAAACCAGTCAATGGAGCTGTGGCACAGGTGCCTAGGTCATCTGGGATATGACAACGTCCAGAAACTACTCGATGGAATAGAAACTGGCATCACTGTGAGTAATACTGAGAGACCTGTGTGTGACAGTTGTATAAAATGAAAGTAGACACGCACCCCATTTCCTAAGTCTACTAGTAAAGCGGAAATATCACTAGCCCTAGTGCATACTGACATATGTGGTCGGATGGAGATGGAATCAGTGAGTGGCTACAGTTTTTTCTCATACGTCCTAGAGGATGCTGGGGTCACTTCAAGAACCATGCGGGTATAGACGGAATCCACAGGAGACATGGGCACTTTAAGACTTTCAAAGGGTGTGACCTGGCTCCTCCCTCTATGCCCCTCCTCCAGACTCCAGTTTAGAATCTGTGCCCAGTGAGACTGGATGCACTCTGAGGAGCTCTACTGAGTTTCTCGGAAAAAGACTTATGTTAGGTTTTTTATTTTCAGGGAGTACTGCTGGCAACAGTCTCCCTGCTTCGTGGGACTTAGGAGAGAGAAGTTAGACGTACCTCTAGTGAGTTTAAAGGCTCTGCTTCTTGGCTACAGGACACCATTAGCTCCTGAGGGTCTGATCGCTAGGTACGCCTAGATGCTCGTTCCCAGAGCCGGCCGTCACCCCCCTTGCAGAGCCAGAAGACAGGTGAGTAGAAGAAGCAAAGAAGACTTCAGTGACGGCTTCTGAGGTACAGCACATCTATCGCACGCTGCGCGCCATGCTCCCACACACAGCTGCACTACAGGGTGCAGGGCGCAGGGGGGGCGCCCTGGGCAGCATATAAATCCTCATTCTGACACTGGCATGAGGGGAAATTTGTGCCAAGGCACTGTCCTAACCCCCAAGAGTATAAATATTTGTTGAAAATTGCGGGAAGGAAGCGCGCCATTACGGGGGCGGAGCTACTTCCTCACAGCTCACACACACACTGCTGACAAGTGCAGGGCACAGGGGGTGCGCCCTGGGCAGCATAAAACTTAGTTTATGGCAAAAGGCACATTGTTCTACCCCCGCCAGTATAATTAACTATTTATTTATTTATTTAAGAGCGAGTGTGTTTTGTTCATATGTTTGTAAATCCAGTCATAAGGACACAGAGACATGTCAGTTCACTGCTGTGCTGTTTATTCCATCACCAACTCCAGACACACTGCACACTGGACCACCCACTTCCCAGCATCCCCCTGGTCCTAGGGACCATCACTGAAGATTCAGGCTTACACATATTAGTAAGGGAGTGTCTACAAATATTAAGCATTCTAATACACTAACATCACAGAGTGAAGCGCGCCAGTATGGGGGCGGGGCTTCTTGCTCACTAAGCCAGCACACTAATGAGCGCCATTTTCTCCTCACAAGAGAAACGCTGGTCCTCCCTTCACTACTGACATGTATCTGGGTGCAAAAACGGGGGGGGAGGGGGGGAGATGTATAAGCTGCTTGTATTATAATAATAAAAGCGCTGCAGGTCTGTTTTTCAGTGATATGTTTCACAGATTGTGTGTGCTTGGTGCTGGGGTGTGAGCTGATTTTTTCCTCTCTGTGTCCATCTGACAGAGGTCTGTTCCCTATAAGTCCCAGGGTGTCTGTGAGTGTGTGTGTGTGTGTGTGTGTGTGTGTGTGTGTGTGTGTGTGTGTGTGTGTGTGTGTGTGTGTGTGTGTGTGTGTGTGTGTGTGTGTGTGTGTGGTACACGTGTGTGACATGTCTGAGGCAGGGAGTTCCTCCCTGGAGGAAGCCATTGTAGGGACACAGAGTTGTAAGGTGGTGGCGATACTGGCACACCAAGAGCCTGCATGGGTGAAAGAAATACGTGGTAGTATGCATCATATCAATAGGAGATTAGATAAGGCTGTATCTAATACTGCATATTGGATATGTGGAAGATGTGGGTTTTATTTTGGGGGGGGGGTTTCAGGATTCTGTTTTTCCATCTGCAGGCGACCCTCCCTGGGTCACATAAAGTCCATTTACAAATGTTATGACTATTGATACCGACACAGACTCTAAGTCCTGTGTCGACGATAGGGACTCCAGGGAAATAGATCTAATTAGAGTCCCTCCCACAAGCATAATATATTCTTTCCCGGCAGTCACCCCCTATGTTAGATAGTGCACTATCCAAGGTGACAAAGAAAGTAATTCTCCCTGCACCAGGCACGGCATTACTAAAAGAGCCGGCAGACCGAAAGGTGAAAACTACATTAAAATCCATTATTGTTGCAAATGGTACGCTGCTCAGACCCATTATTGTTTGCGCGTGGGTGAGTCGCGCTATTGAAAAATGGTCAGAAAGCGTGTCATCAGAAATTGACACGATTGATTAAGATGAGATACTACTTAAGTTAGGGAATATCAAAGACGCTATCGCATACATGCTAGAGGCGATAAAAGATATTGGACTATTGAGTTCACAAGCCGCTACCAGGGCAGTATCGGCTCGGCGGGCGTTGTGGATTCGCCAGTGGAACGCGGATGCAGGTTCCAAAAGAAATATGGAGTCTCTCCCATATAAAGGTGAGGCCTTATTTGGCGATGGACTAGATGCGTTAGTCTCGGCGGCTACCGCAGGTAAGTCAACATTTTTGCAATCTGCGCCTGCACCGGCAAAAAAGACATATCACTCTCACATGCAGTCCTTTCGGCCCAATAAATACAAAAGCGAGAGGTTCCCCCTTCTTTGCAGGTAGGAGAAGGGGAAAGGGAACGAAGTCCACAGTGGCTTTAGGTTCCCAGGAGCAGAAATCTACCCCTACTTCTGCCAAATCTTCAGCATGACGCTGGGGCTCCCTTGCGGGAGGCCGCTCGGAGGGGGGCACTTCTCAAACTGTTCAGCCAAGGTTGGATTCTGTCTGGCCTGGATCCCTGGGTGTTGCAGATAGTGTCCTAGGGATACAAGCTGGAGTTTCAAGACGTTCCCCCATGCCGATTTTTCAAATCGACCTTTCCAACTTCTCTTCCAGAAAGAGAAGCAGTAACAGCGGCAATCCAAAAATTATGTCAGGATCAGGTCATAGTCCTGGTACCTTTGTCTCAACAAGGGGAGGGGTTTTATTCAAGCTTTTTTGTAGTTCCAAAGCCGGACGGCTCGGTCAGACCGAGCCTAAACCTAAAGAATCTGAATCTCTACTTGAAACGATTCAAGTTCAAAATGGAATCGCTGAGGGCAGTGATTATCTGAGATTCACGGTTCAGGATTGCCATTACTAATTCCAGATGTTACCTTTCGGTCTCTCCACGGCGCCGAGGGTTTTCCCCAAGGTGATGGCGGAGATGATGGTCCTCCTGCGTCAAGAAGGAGTCAATATAATTCCTTATCTAGACGATCTCCTGATAAAGGTGAGATCCAGGGAGCGGTTGGTACAAAACATCGCGCTCTCCCTGTCCATACTCCAACAACACGGTTGGATCATAAATTTTCCAGGAAAGATTATCTTTTCTTTTCGGGATGATTCTGGACAGTGAAGTTCAGAGAGTTTTTCTTCCGGTGGAAAAGGCTCTGGAAATCCAGAAAATGGTAAAACTAGTTTTGAAACCATCAAGAGTGTTGATCCATCAGTGCAAATATGGTGGCGGCCTGCGAGGCCATACAGTTTGGCAGGTTCCATGCCAGGGTATTCCAGTGGGACCTGTTGGAAGAGTGGATCCCACCTGCACATGCATCGGACGATAGTCCTGTCGTCGAAAGCCAGGATTTTACTCCTGCGGTGGCTCCACAGCTCGCACCTACTAGAGAGACGCAGGTTTGGGATTCAGGACTGGGTCCTGGTAACCACGGATGCAAGTCTCCGAGGCTGGGGAGCTGTCACTCAAGGGAAAAGCTTCCAAGAAAAATGCTAAAGTCAGGAAGCCTGCCTTCACATGAACATGCTGGAATTGAGAGCAATTTACAATGGCCTTCAGCATGCGGTACATCTTCTTCAAGATCACCCCGTGCAGATCTAGTTGGACAATGTAACAGCAAGGCGGAACGAAAAGCAGAGCGTAAATGGCAGAGGTGACGAAGATCCTCCTCTGGGCAGAAAAACATGTAAGGGCTCTGTCGGCAATTTTCATTCCGGGAGTGGACTACTGGGAAACAGACTTCCTCAGCAGACACGATCTCCATCCGGGAGAGTGGGACCTCCACCAAGAAGTCTTCGCAGAGGTGACAAGTATTTGGGGAGTTCCTCAAGTAGACATGATGACTTCTCGTCTCAACGAGAAGCTTCAGAAATATTGTTCCAGACCCTCAGACAATAGCAGTAGATGCTCTGGTGACCCAGTGGCTATTCCGGTCAGTGTATGTATTCCATCCACTTCCACTGATCCCAAAAGTTCTCAGGATCATAAGAAGAACATGGGTTCGGGCAATTTTTATTGCCCCAGACTGGCCAAGGAGGGCTTGGTGCCAAGATCTTCAGGAATTGCTCATTAAAAGATCCTGGGCCTCTTCCTCTTCGCGAGGACCTACTACGGTAGGTGCCATGGGTGTACCTAGACTTACTGTGGCTACGTTGGATGGCATAAATGTTGAGCGCCGGATCCTAGCCCGAAAGGGTATTCCCAAGGAAGTCATCCCCACTCTTATTCAGGCCAGGAAAGTAGTATCGTCTAAACATTACCACCGTTTTTGGAGAAAATATGTGTCTTGGTGTGAATCCAAGAAAAATTCAACGGAAGAGTTTCAGTTAGGGCGTTTTCTCCATTTCCTACAGGCTGGAGGGAATGCAGACTGAAGTTGGACTCCATTAAGATCCAGATTTCAGCATTGGCAATTTTCTTTCTGAAACTATTAGCTTCCCTTCCGGAAGTTCAGTCTTGCGTGAAAGGCGTGCTGCGTGCCCAACCTTCATTTGTGCCTCCAGTGGCACCATGGGATCGTAATGTGGTGTTGTAGTTCCTTCAATCACGTGGGTTTGAACCTTTAAGAAGGTGAAGTTGCTCTTTTCACTTGAAAAGTGCCCATCCTGTTGGCCTTGGCATCTGCAAGGCGGGTGTCTGAGTTAGGGGCCTTGTATCACAAGAGCTCTTATTTGATCTTCCTTGAAGATAGAGCTGAATTGAGGACACGTCCGCGTTTTCTACAGAAGGTGGTTTCCTCTTTCTACAGGAACCGACCTATTGTGGCGCCTGTGGCTACTGGCACCTTTCGCTGAGTCAAAGTCTCTGGATGTGGTTGGAGCTTTGAAGATTATGTCGCCTGAACGGCTCTGATTAGGAAAACAGTGGCTCTGTTTGTCCTGTATGCTCCCAACAAGGTTGGGTGTCCTGCTTCCAAGCAGACCATTGCGCAATGGATCTGTGGTGAGATTCAGCATACTCATTCCAGGGCTGGATTGCCGTTACTGAAATCGGTGAAGGTCCGGTCTACTAGAGAGGTGGGCTCGTCCTGGGCGGCTGCCCGGGGGATCTCGGCATTACAACTTTGCCGAGCAGATGTTTGGTCGGGTTCAAACACTTTTGCAATGTTTTATGAGTTTGATACCCTGGCCAATGAGGACCTCATGTTTGGTCAATCGGTGCTGCAGAGTCATCCGCACTCTCCCGCCTGTTCTAGAGCTTTGGTATAACCGCATGGTTCTTGAAGTGACCCCAGCATCCTCTAGGACGTATGAGAAAATAGGATTTTAATACCTACCGGTAAATCCTTTTCTCTTAGTCCGTAGAGGATGCTGGGCTCCCGTCCCAGTGCGTACTGTATCTACAGTTATTGGTTGTGGTGACACACACGTTGTGTTACGGTTTTTGTCAGCATATTGCTGCAAATTTCTTCGTGCCGTCGGCTTGTGTTCTGTTGAATGCCACATTCTGTGGCATGCTTGCGGTGTGAGCTGGTAAGATGCTCACCGTGGTTTAACAATAAATCCTTTCCTCAAAATGTCCGTCTCCCTGGGCACAGTTCCTTAAACTGGAGTTTGGAGGAGGGGCATAGAGGGAGGAACCAGGTCACACCCTTTGAAAGTCTTAAAGTGCCCATGTCTCCTGCGGATCCTGTCTATACCCCCATGGTTCTTGAAGTGACCCCAGCATCCTCTACGGACTAAGAGAAAAGGATTTACCGGTAGGTATTAAAATCCTATTTTTATAACATTTATTGATGATGCCACAAGGATGACACATGTATATTTCATGAAAGCTAAAAGTGAAGTTGTCAATAAAATTGTGGAATAAAATAACCTGGTGGAGACTCAGACAGGTCTGAAATTAATAGTCTTGAGATCCGACAATGGTGGAGAACATGAAAACAGAGTTTCTCTTACATCCCAGAGGATGCTGGGGTCCAATGTAGTACCATGGGGTATAGACGGGTCCTTTGGGAGCCACTGGCACTTTAAGAGTTTAATAGTGTGGGCTGGCCCCTCCCTCTATGCCCCTCCTACCAGACTCAGTTTAGAAAATGTGCCCGGAAGAGTTGGTCACAGCTAGGGGAGCTCCTAGGAGTTTTCTTTGTTTTCAAATTTTTAGAGTTAGTTAGGTCACAGGGAGGCTGCTGGCAACAGCCTCCCTGCTTCGTGGGACTTAGGGGGGGAGTAGGAACCAACTTCCTAAAGAGTTAATGGTTCTCTTCTCCGCTGACAGGACACTGAGCTCCTGAGGGTGATGATCGTAAACCCATGAGGCGACCGCTCACTCCCGCAGCACGGCCGCCACCCCCTAATAGAGCCAGAAGAAAGAAGAGTGGTGAGTACAGCGCCGGCGTCCCGGTTAGCACAAGGGTGGGAGTGCAGCACTGAAAGGCTGCGCTCCAGGAAGGCTCAGCAACACTCTGTGTAGGCGCTGTGAGGGGCATCCTGAGCCAGCGCGGATCACCCTACACTGGTCACGCTGCTAACGGTCTAATCCCGCTGTTAGCTTCAGGAAACCTCAGGCCAGTTTAAACATTTAGTGCGGGAAGCCGCGCGCCATGTTGGGGGGCGGGGCTTCCTCTTAGAGCGGATCCAGCACTCACCAGCACCATTTTCTCCTTGCAAGGATGCTGACAGGGAGCTCTGCCCTCCACATAACTCCATTGCCTCACAGTACCAGGATGTTATAGACAGGGGGGGGGAGTGTGATATCAATACTAACTACTCTATTAAGGGTAGTTAGTCAGTGCCGGGCTTTTATCATAATTTCCTACAGGGGCGCTGTGTGGCTGGTTCCTTATACTCTGTGTCTCTCTATAGATTGTAAGCTTGCGAGCAGGGCCTTCCTACCTCTATGACTGTTTGTTATCACCCATTTTGTTATTGTTATTTCAAATTGTAAAGCGCAACGGAATTTGCTGCGCTATATAAGAAACTGTTAATAAATAAATAATAATAATAAGGTACTCTGGAGGAAACTGTGTCTGACATTTTCCTGTGTGTGTGTGTAAGTGTGTATATCCCACATTACCATGTCTAAGGACTCTGTGTCCTGTGCTGCAGAATGTTTATCTTCTCCTGAGGAGTCTATTCCATGTACTCAGGACTGTAATATACTGTCTCAGCCTTCTGAATCCGAACCCCCATGGGTGGATTCTTTAAGGGGAATGATATCCCAGATTTCTACTAGGATGTCCCATACTGAAAGGGAGTCGTAGGTTTTTAAAAAATCTGTGGAGGGCTTAAAGTATTCAGCCCCTACTACTATGGACCCACCTACATACCATCAAAAACGTACACTTGCCCAGATAATGCAAGTTGTCACGAATACCGACTCTGATACTGGGGACGGTTATGGGGATATGCAGGGGGGAGAAGCATCCCTTGCTAAAGGGGTGCAATTGATGATTGAAGCAATTAGGGATGTGTTGCATATTTCTGAGAAAGTGCCTGAGCAAGAAGAAGAATCTTATTTTACAGTAAATAAGAAATCCTCGCTTACCTTCCCTGCTTCTAAGGAATTAAACTCCTTGTTTGAAAAGTCCTGGGAAAACCAAGAGAAAAAATTCCAGATTCCTAAAAGAATTCTCATAGCTTTTCCTTTCCCTGAAGAGGACAGGCAAAAGTGGGAAAACCCACATATAGTTGACGCTTCTGTATCTAGATTGTCAAAAAAGGTGGTTTTACCTGTCCCCAGTTCAACCGCCTTAAAGGAGCCGGCTGACCGCAAGATTGAGACTACGCTCAGATCACTATACCAGGCTACAGGCGTGGCATTAAGGCCCACTATTGCTTGTGCATGGATTTCTAAAGCTATAGTAAAGTGGTCAGGCACATTACTTGAGGATTTAGATACTATGGATAGGAGTGACATTGACTTGTTTTTACGTCACATACAGGATTCTGAAGGTTTTATGGTGGAGGCCATGAAGGACATTGGCCTACTTAATGCAAGGGCTACTTCCATGGCAGTCTCAGCATGCAGAGGACTCTGGCTATGCCAATGGACTGCGGATGCGGAATCTGAGAATGCTGATTTATATACAGGAATGAAAAGCTATACCTTAAACACACTTTAAATACACTTTACCATGGAGCCGCTGCGGCCGCTATACTTAATACACACTCTACGTACTCTTTACGCTATTAGCGTAAAGAGTCCCGTACTGTGTACGGACTTTGCGCACAAACGCTGCACTGACGGTACAAAGTACACACAGCGCGTACGCACCCAGAGATACACCGCAAACCCTTAACAGCTATGCAATGCGATAATAATACACTTTAAACCTTAGCAGGGAAAGGAAGACATGACACCAGATTGTAATTAAACTGCTGGGTTCCGACACCACAGCATATTATTACTGAAAGGGGGTTACAATATATACAATACAATACAATACAATACAACAGAATAATGGCTACAGTCAATGTTACATACTTGTTTGGTTTTCGCCGCGCTACCCAGTCTGGTCCTCCGTCATCTAGATAGATAACTTTGTGAGTCTTGTGTCTGACCAGGCCTGCAGCAGGCTCTCTTTATACAATTCTTCCAAAACCTAACACAATGGATACTGTAATTTCTTTATCCATTGGACACAGGGATGGTCATTTACAGTACAGGAGAGGTCATAGGTCGGTTTGAATAGGTGGGCGATGTCTGTTCCAACTGCTTTTGTGGGTGGTCTCCTCTGGATTCCCGCCGCATACATAATGTACAGTAAATACAGTTTATTTCTCTATTCTGCTCCTGCACATAACTATTCGCAGGAACATGCGATCTTCTGCAGACCAACACCGGAATGTTACCCTTAAAATACCCTACAGCTGGATACCAAACACTACCTTATAACCTTAGTCTGTCCCCTCCTATTCTGTAAAGGTGAATCCCTTTGTTCTGAAACCATTTAAACTGCTGTAACTTACTGATGTGGTGCAGGGAGACTATGTGTACATTGTGCACTATTTGGATTAAATATGTAATGTGTTTTGATAGCTTTCCATGCATACACAAACTCTACCGTAAATACCCATACCACGCGCTAATGCGCAGGACCGCGGGAGCGACCATACGCAAATTGCGGATATGTGCACGCACGGCAGAATAAGTACGCGCACGGAGGCCATCTGTGTGTAGTTTGTACTTGATGTGTGTACTGCAATATTTTTCGAATTTGACAGTCCACCCTTTGGCAGTCACCAATAACTGCCACTATCTATTCACTAAACAGAAAAATATCTATACAATATCTACAGAAGTTTGGCTGGTCGGGGGAGAGTTGTAGGTGGGAAATATATGACCTAGTGGGATAGTAAAAAGCATGTCTGTATGAATCCATGTCTGAGGGGCATGTATCATTGTGCTGTATATGTAATAAGCTTCGAGGTATTGCAAAGTATACATTAAATCCTTCACATCCCGTATTAAGGGTCTGTAAATGGGCCAACAAACACTACCGAGCTCTTTTCGGCTTCTTGTTCCAACAAATGGGGTGCACATTTAGTTGATGATACATGGAAGGGAAAACATATGTGAGTGCTAGTATATGTGGATATCACCTGTCGACTATGTGTGCCATTAACTGGAGGTTGCAGAGATGAAGATAAGACACATATATAAAATACATTCACATAAACATTTTGGGTAGGGCTGATGTCTTTTCCGGATGGATGTATCTGGGCAGAGGGGGAAACAAAAGAAAAACGGGTGAAAGAAACAGGCCATGGAATTCATTTGCAATCCTTATCATAACACTGTCTCTATGGATGGGTCATAAATTAAATGTGCTGCTATAACAGCGCCCTCGCTCCTTAGACTCATCAGATTTGTGCCGTGCTTGCGCCGCATTAGAATTCGAACACACCTAAATATCGAACCAATAATTATGACGACTCCCAGGATACAAAGGAGAAACTTCCCCACACTCATAACATTCTGAGCCCACTCTCCTAAACCTGAGAACCATTTGCGTGGGTTCAACCATGAGACCCAGCCGGTCAGTTCATTACTCACAGTCGCTAAGGTAAGGTTGTGCTTCCTCCTGAACACCCACTTCAACTGCAAGATATCGTCCATCTTTTGATCGATGATCTCCGTGGGGTCGTCAGTGCTGTTCGTAATATAAGCACTGCACTTCACACCATATTGAGTTGCCAGAGTAACACAGTACCCACCTGTCACGGCTGTGACATAATTAAGGACCCTCCTGTGCTGAATCAGTTCCTTCTTGTAAGCTTGTAACTCCCTTCCCATATACCTGAAGGTGTCATCATACATATCAGTGATATTATCTATCAAGTTCGCTAGCGCATGGATATACCTATAATTTATAGTTCCTCTGGCAGTACGGGTGAAGTCTAATGCGAGAAGGAACTGAATCCCGGTGGATTTGTGGATCAAATCAGAGGCTGCGTGCTCTGCCCTATCTATGAGGTGTCTCTTGATGATGTGTTCATAGTGAGTATGAGTATAAGGAGCCTGAGCACTGCGGTGAACGTCTTTCATCTTATCATGGGTTATGGTCATGACCTCTGGCAGTACTCTCCCAATATAACACAATCCCTCTGAGCTCGGGGCAAGCCACTTGTACGCCTTCCTCCCACATATGAAATAGGCATCATCTGGGAGAACATAGGGGACAAAATATAACATTACCATATTACAAGTTTTCCAAGTAAAGAAACCAATCCCTAGTTCTCCCATCTGTTCAGTACAAGTATCGGGCTGGATGATATGAGCACAATACCCTGGCAATACTTTTCCAACCCACATGGTCTTGCTTCCATGAGTATACCTATACCGGAAATACCTCCCACTGTTGGCTATTTGGCGTACAAGTTCAGAGTCTATGGGTATCCTATCAGCTCTGTGTGAAAAGGTCATTGTCTGGTTATTCCACGTCACTTCCCAATTTCCCGGTTTTCGGTAATTGGAAATATTAAAACATAATAAGGACCTGTCTACATGATACTGGTGGAGCTTCAAGCTAGGGGGCCTAGAGATATTGAATTTCTTGTCCACCGGTCTCCCACCCCGTAATTCGAGTACCTCATGTATTGCTAAAGGCTACGGAACTAATCCTGACTTGCTCTGACCTTGAGGTACCTGTAAGCACACCCAGCATTCTGTCTGGTTTAAGACCTTACCCACTAGTGAGTGGTAATCACATGGATGACGGTCCATGTCGATATTAAGGTTGGACTGACATCTCTGGATGCACCCATCCTCAACTATATTCTCACAATTCCTACAAATACAATATTCATCAGACAATAACCCCTCACAGTGCCTCCGAGCTCCCTGACTACCAGAGCGCTTACTGATGCCAGCCTTTACTAAAGTGATGTGCTGATCCTGAGATCCTACAAATTCATACTTGCCATCAGAACCCATTCCAGAACCCTGCTCGACCTCTCTGGGACCCTCACCAAAACAAACTGTCCTTATCAAAACCAGAATTACTAACAGAACCCGAAACGCAGTCTCTTGTGATCGATCCATTTCGTTAGGGGAAAGGAGGATAATAAGAAGGAGAAAAGAAAGGAAAAATGCAGGGGGAGGTGAAAAAAAAGAAAGTGGTACGACAACCGTTCTAGGTCTTGTTAGTCTCTGTGCTCAGATGCCCTTCAACAGTCCTGCCTCTCAACTTTCCCGGAACAGACACTCCAGTGATACGAGATTCTCTACACTCTGCTCTTTGTCACGAGTTCTCTCTGGGTCAGCGACCTTCTTACAGTGGGACTAGTGGACCCAAGTCTCTCTTTCGGCGACCTTCAATGCTGTCGTGCTGGTTAACAAGACTTGATATGGTCCTTCCCACCTGTCTATGAGGCAACCTGAGCGTAAGAAATTTCGAATCATCACATAATCCCCAGGCTCAATGTCATGACAATTACCGTTCGGTAGGTCAGGAATCACCAGCTTTAAATTTCTTTGTTGATTTCTCAGCTGCTGGCTCATTCCAACCAAATATTTCACAGTCACTTCATTATTACATTTCAAATCATCCTGGGGGTCTATCATTACATGAGGTTGTCGACCAAAAAGAATTTCAATGGGTGATAGGTTAAGGGGAGACCTGGGAGTGGTTCTGATGCTGTACAACACTAGTGGCAAAGCTTCTGGCCACGACAATCCAGTTTCAGCCATTAATTTGCTCAGCTTGTTCTTAATAGTGCTGTTCACTCTCTCCACCTTTGCACTTGCCTGTTGACGGTATGGAGTATGCAGCTTGCTATTAATTCCCATCAGTTTGCACATGACCTGAAAGACTTCACCTGTAAAATGGGTACCCCTGTCACTTTCAATTATTCTAGGGATACCATATCTACACACAAATTCCTGCACAATTTTCTTTTCAGTGAACGTAGCAGTATTTGTGGCAGCAGGGAACGCTACTACCCAGTTGGAAAATACATCAATACAAACTAACACATATTTTAAATTCCTACAGGGTGGTAACTGTATGAAATCGATTTGTATTACCTGAAAAGGTCCGTCTGTCAGAGGGATATGGGATGGCTCTGTTGGTGTTGACTTTCCAATATTCTTCCTCAAGCAAGTAAAACATGTCATTGCTCTCTTACCTGCATGAGAAGAGAATCCTGGCGAACACCAGTAGGCTCTTACCAGCTTGCACATACCCTCTTTGCCCAGATGAGTCAAACCGTGTGCCGCCTCAGCTAAGCTTGGAAGATATGCTCTGGGGGCCACCGGCTTACCTTGTCCACCTGTCCACAGTCCTGAGGATTCCTGGCCATACCCCTTTGACCTCCAGACTGCCTTTTCCTGTAAAGAACACAAATCTTGCATTTCAATTAATTGTTGTGTGTTGATCGTGTTAAATGTCATCAGTGATGTGATGTTCGTTTGTATGGGTGTGCTGGCTGCTGATTTAGCAGCTTCGTCTGCCTGGCTGTTACCAAGTGAAATTGGGTCTTGGTTGTAAGTATGTGCTTTGCACTTGATAACTGCCACTCTGTCTGGTTCCTGGTTCGCTGTTAGAAGTCTTTTTATGTGGGACGCATGCGCTACAGGTGTGCCAGCTGCCGTCATGAAATTTCTGAGGCGCCATAGGGCCCCGAAATCATGCATTACTCCAAAGGCGTACCTAGAATCTGTGTATATATTAGCTGACTTACCCTTGGCCAATTCACACGCTCTGGTTAGGGCGACAAACTCAGCAACTTGTGCTGAGTGTGGTGGGCCCAGGGGTTCAGCTAATATGATACCTCTGTCGTCTACAACTGCATATCCAGTACACAAGTCTCCCAATTCTGTCTGTCTGTGGCAACTACCGTCAGTGTAGAAGGTAAAGTCTACTCCTTCCAGTGGGTTGTCACTGATGTCAGGTCGCTGTGAAAGTCTGATTCAGGTATTTCATACAATCATGCGTATCAGTATCTGCACTAAAACCTCCTTCACCATTATTCTCATCCTCCACCCTTTGTGCCTGTCCAGGCACACTTGGCAAGTAAGTTGCAGGATTTAGTGAGCTGCATCTCTTAATGGTGATGTTTACCGGGGCCATCAGTGATAATTCCCACTTTGTAAACCGGGCAGATGAGACATGTCTGGTTTGAGCTGAGTTCAGTAAGGCTGATACTGCATGAGGTGTATGGATGGTCAGGTCATGTCCTAACACTACGTCCTCGCTTTTACTTTCTTGCAAAACTATCGCTGCAACACTTCGCAAGCATGTGGGGAGAGACCGCGCTACGGTGTCCAACTGTGCACTGTAGTAAGCTACCAGCCTGCTGGCATCACCATGTCTCTGTGTTAAAACGCCTGCCGCGCACCCTGCACTTTCTGTACCGTACAATTCAAAGGGCTTCTCATAATCTGGCATACCTAATGCAGGTGCCTGTGATAGGCACTGTTTGAGTCTCTCAAATGCCAGTTCGGACTCATCTGTGTGCTAGACCCGTTCTGGTTTGTTCGAAGAGACTATTTCTTGCAAAGGTAAAGCCAGTATAGAGAACCCTGGAATCCAGTTTCGACAGTACCCACACATTCCAAGGAAATTGCGGATCTGTTGCTGCGTTTGTGGCAGAGTCATGTCGCGAATTGCCTGTATTCTATCAGCGGTGAGGTGTCTAAGTCCTTGGGTCAAGCAATGTTCCAAATATTTTACCCTGGTCTGGCACAACTGTAACTTATCCTTTGAAACCTTGTGTCCCCTTTGGGAAAGATGAAACAGAAGCTGTTTCGTGTCTTTCAAGGACGATTCGAGTGAGTCAGAACATAACAATAAGTCATCGACATACTGTACAAGCACTGATCCACTCTCAGGTTGAAAGGATTGTAAACAGTCATGCAAGGCCTGAGAGAAAATACTCGGGCTGTCAATGAAACCTTGGGGGAGACAAGTCCAGGTGTACTGTACTCCCCTGTATGTAAAAGCAAAAAGGTATTGGCTGTCAGGGTGAAGCGGGACAGAAAAGAAAGCAGAACAGAGGTCAATGACAGTGAAAAATGTTGCCGTAGAGGGAATTTGCATGAGGATGACTGCTGGATTGGGCACTACGGGGAATTGGCTCTCAACTATCTTGTTTATCCCCCTTAGATCCTGCACTAGCCTATAACCCCTCCCCCCACTCTTTTTCACAGGGAAGATGGGACTATTGGCGGTGCTGGACGTCCTGACTAGGATGCCCTGCTGTAGCAGCCGCTCTATGACAGGGTAAACTCCTAATTCTACCTCTGGTTTCAGAGGATACTGAGGGATTTTTGGAGCTATCCTACCATCTTTTACTTGTACTACTACTGGAGCTACATTCGCCATCAATCCAGTGTCTTATCCATCTTTGGTCCAAAGGGAACCCGGTATTTGTGAGATCATTTCCTCTACCTTTGATGGACACTTGTCTATAACAGTAGAATGCGACATTAGCCTTTGAGAGGTGTCTAATATATCTTGTACTTCTTGAGCGTGGTTCCCAGATATATCCAAGAAGACACCCTCAGGAGTACAGTATATGACACACCGCATTTACACAATAAATCTCTGCCGAGTAGATTAGTCGGAGCCGATGCATCCAGCAGAAAAGAATGTTTGGTTTGCAAAGGCCCTATCATAATCTCTGCCGGTCTACTCAAAGGGTATTGTTGCACAGTTCCTGTTACTCCCATTGCCGAAATTGTTTTACTCGTGGTTTTTATACCTACCATTGAATTTAACACTGACCTGGCCGCCCCTGTATCTACGAGAAAAGGTAATACCTCAGGTTCACTACCAAGGCTAGCAATCAACTTCACTGGCTGCAGACTACAGGTGTGGCCCAACCCCTATTGTGTGTTGAGGCCCTCCCGCAGCGCATTGGCAGCTACAATATGTGAGGGGGGTAGCTGAGAATTTTCTGAGGCCTGCCAGTCTCTCCTTGGTGGGTACCTCCTTGTTTCCCCTGCATGTGGCTCATAATTTCTCCTAAGTGGTCCCTGATCCCAATTATGTGCATTGTAGTGTGGTTCATATCCTGGTCTAGGGGGTCAGTATAAATTATGTGTACCTTTATTCTTACATTCCCTCGAGTAATGTCCTACCTGGTGACAAGCATAGCATGTTACTATACGTGACTTACCATCAGGGGTCTGGGGTTTCGGCTGATATGGCTTTTTGGTAAGTGCGTTTATACTCACTGTCATCAGCTTTTCCCCCTGAGACTCCCTGTGCTTACTGATGTTCCTGTCGTGCTCGATAGCGGACTCTCTCAATGCAGCCACCAAGATACCTCTCCAGTTTGGTAGAGAGGTCTGTACCCTTGCTCTTAATGCCTCTTTTAACCCGTCCATTAATACAGTAACAGCTACCTCCCTGTGATGCGCATTATCTTTTATGTCCTCGATCCCAGTGTATCTAGACATTTCCTGCAGTGCTCGATGGAAATATTCGGATGCCATTTCACCTTCCTTTTGTCTTATGGAAAAGATTTTATTCCATTTGACAACAGTAGGGAAATATACTCCTAATTGCAGATTGATTTGCCGTACATTCTCCTGATTGTATTCATCAGTGAGAGGTACTTCTGCGTCTAACTTACAATCCGTTATGAATTTTGCAGGGTCAATATTTGAGGGTAAACATACCCGTAGCACTGTTCGCCAATCATTGTTCGTGGGTTCGTTGGCGTTACGTAACTCTTTAATGAACCTCTGGCATGCGACTAGATCTTTTCTGGGATCGGGAAATTCTGACATAATTGACCTTAACTCTGCTCGGGACCAGGGACAGTGCATGGCAATGTTCCTGATGGGAGTGACTCCCTGAGCATCAGTCTTCCCATTGGGGACTGCAATCACCCTGACAGGATTTAATTCAATTACATCATTCTGGTTTGATTCTACAATGTGGGGAGCTATTGTCTCTGCATAATGTATGGTACCGTACTTACCTGTGGACACGACCTCACTTATCCCTCCGCTAGGGGGCCTGACTACTGCTCTTGTTGGTTGGGCCGTGCCCACCTGAGTGTCCTGTATGGTGGCTGCTAGAGAGAGTGCCGATATCGTGCTGGGCTCATCTTCCTGCTCGCAGTCCTGGGGAAAATTTAAAATGGGATACAACTGGCAAGGGTTAGCGTTAGTACATTTATCAATTACTCTCCTATCCTGAACCAATGTACCATTGTCTGTAGCCACTTTCTCCCCCACAATATATGGTGGTGCGGTCGCCATTGTTTTCCGGCTAGTTTTGGAACCTGCTGCGCGAGCTAATTCCCTTTGCACATCCCCCTCCTGTTGCCATAAATTTAAACAATCTGTATGTCTAATCCTTTGTTTCTTGGATTTTATCAGACATATCCTTATCCTTAAGTTCTGAAATACTTCTGGTTCAAAGCTGCCCACCCTAGGGAATGGTACCCTATCTTTGTCAGTCATACGTACCCATTCAGACAAAAAGTCTTCCGTGTGTGATCCATATTTACCACACATAACAAACCTCGCTGACCCCTTGGGCCGCGGCTCTTCAACCTGAACCCTGGCTACAAAACGTCCACCGCTTGTGCAATTGGATCCCATCGCAGACTTTTTCCTTTTTACGCAATCCCCAATGCACAATACGAATAGATGGTGAAAGTTCTTAGAGCGCTTTCACCCACTCCTTCTCCGCTGAGTACCACGACTCATTCCAATAGTGACCACCGCGAACCCAGTGAGGCCCCTATCTGGTTTCTATTCACTGGAAGTGTTTAGGAGTGACTTACCTATTCCAGTGAATATACACCGCTGGAGATTTTCCTGAGAGAGACCAGCGAAAACTCCCTATACACTTATACACAAATCACGCTTGCGTATGCTCTACACAGCGCTAATGATACCGCGATTTTACACAAAAGTTCGTAAAGGGGTATCAGGTTGCGCTGTATATATCGCACCCACAAACGCACGGTCCAATTGCACAGCGTATAGGTACTTGTTACCTATCTGCCGTACAACCACGGGTCCATGTACAAACTGTGACCCTCAGCCCAGAGCGTAATACAAAAACCATTTTACTTCAATACTTCGCAATACTTATGCACTATCACGCTCCTTTGCAAATCCCCTCACGATTTGCGTATTAAACCTTATACTAACGTGAGTCAGCCGCCTCATGCCACAAAGCCTCCACTTACTTGATGTACCACACGACGGGATCCCGAATTCCCTGGGTTCAAATATCCACTCACTCCTACGTTCGCTCACTCAAATACACTTTGTTTTTCTGTACAGATAATTTGGATTCATTCAGGTTGGCAGCTTTACCCCAGAGGCAATTTAAAAAAAATGTTTTTATAATAATTTTTTTTTTTTATATTAATCTGCTTTAGAAACCGGGCAGATTTGTGCTATTGTAGTGTGGCTACTGTCCCACCTTTAAACTAAACAAACTATTGTGTAATTTGTACTTAGCGCCCGTACTCTTACGCACTTTGCGTAAACACGCGACCGTGCATATCTCTTACGCTGCGTGCACAGTCCTGTACTTTGTCCGAGACACGTGTACAAAACCGTACGTCCGCAATAAAACAAATCCCACAACTTCTATAAATGTGAGCAATACTAACTACAATCGCTCACTTAACACAACACAGTTTCTTTCTGTATAAACCTTTACAACCAGGTCAGACTGCGTTTGTGCTTTACACTTACTTCCTTAAACATTTATTTTAGTTTTAACTATATAGCAACAAAATGTAACCGGTTTCACACAGATCTAAATGAATCTAACAATTTGAGTCTTATGGCAACAATGTGAGAGGGTATGGGTGCCTTTTGTTGTGTACGCCTTTTGGCGCCCAAAAAAATTCACAGATTTTTAAATAGCTTTTTTCCTGTTTACTTTAC
This sequence comes from Pseudophryne corroboree, assembly GCF_028390025.1. Lineage (NCBI taxonomy): Eukaryota > Metazoa > Chordata > Amphibia > Anura > Myobatrachidae > Pseudophryne > Pseudophryne corroboree. Next base: position 700,784,294 of record NC_086447.1, read on the forward strand.
GGGTTCTACCAGCATCTCTACAAACCATACAGAGCAGACGTCATCTAATCAGCACACAAGTAGGGTTTTTAGTGTATCCACCGACCAAGAAAAGGTTACGTAGGATACTTTCTGTCCACCCTTTTGCTGATAGATTAAGTCTGCTGTGACCTGTTAGGCTGTGAGTATGTGGAATCCCTGACGGAGCCCCCAATTGAGAATGCTGATTTATATACAGGAATGAAAAGCTATACCTTAAACACACTTTAAATACACTTTACCATGGAGCTGCTGCGGCCGCTATACTTAATACACACTCTACGTACTCTTTACGCTATTAGCGTAAAGAGTCCCGTACTGTGTATGGACTTTGCGCACAAACGCCGCGCTGACGGTACAAACTACACACAGCGCGTACGCACCCAGAGATACACCGCAAACCCTTAACAGCTATGCAATGCGATAATAATACACTTTAAACCTTAGCCGGGAAAGGAAGACACGACACCAGATTGTAATTAAACTGCTGGGTTCCGATACCACAGCATATTATTACTGAAAGGCGGTTACAATATATACAATACAATACAATACAACAGAATAATGGCTACAGTCAATGTTACATACTTATGAGAAGGGAAAGGAAAGACAAAAGAAATCCTTTTTGGGAGCACTCTTATTGTAATTAATAATGGTCAATCAAAACAGTATACAGTAAGATGATGTGATAATGGATAATCTAAAACTTAACATTTATTCTGTTCCCATTAAAATATCGACCAATGTGGTCCAATGTAATTATAATCTCTATCATAATTTGTAAAATAAGAAATAGAAGGGTGAAATATGAAGTATAGTGAGAGTGAGCAGCATAGAACTGCTCCACCAGTGTTATTCAGTTTGAAAAATAGGTGATCACCTATTTTTCAAAATAAATAACACTGGTGGAGCAGTTTTATGCTGCTCACTCTCACTATACTTCATATTTCACCCTTCTATTTCTTATTTTACAAATTATGATAGAGATTATAATTACATTGGACCGCATTGGTCGATATTTTAATGGGAACAGAATGAATGTTAAGTTTTAGATTATCCATTATCACATCATCTTACTGTATACTGTTTTGATTGACCATTATTAATTACAATAAGAGTGCTCCCAAAAAGGATTTCTTTTGTCTTTCCTTTCCCTTCTCATATGTGTAGTTAATCTACAAAAGTATTTTGGGAGCACCACCAATAAGTAAAGTGCTATTTAAAGATTTGGCTATTAGCACTATTTATATTGGTTATTTCTATATCTGTTTATATTTAGGTGTGGCTTTATAGAGCACCGCTAGTGCGGAACTGACAAACCATAATACAATGTTACATACTTGTTTGGTTTTCGCCGCGCTACCCAGTCTGGTCCTCCGTCATCAAGATAGATAACTTTGTGAGTCTTGTGTCTGACCAGGCCTGCAGCAGGCTCTCTTTATACAATTCTTCCAAAACCTAACACAATGGATACTGTAATTTCTTTGTCCATTGGACACAGAGATGGTCATTTACAGTACAGGAGAGGTCATAGGTCGGTTTGAATAGGTGGGCGATGTCTGTTCCAACTGCTATTGTGGGTGGTCTCCTCATAATGTACAGTAAATACAGTTTATTTCTCTATTCTGCTCCTGCACATAACTATTCGCAGGAACATGCGATCTTCTGCAGACCAACACCGGAATGTTACCCTTAAAATACCCTACAGCTGGATACCAAACACAACCTTATAACCTTAGTCTTTCCCCTCCTATCCTGTAAAGGTGAATCCCTTTGTTCTGAAACCATTTAAACTGTTGTAACTTACTGATGTGGTGCAGGGAGACTATGTGTACATTGGGGGTCATTCCGAGTTGTTCGCTCAGTAAATTTCTTCGCATCGCAGTGATTTTCCGCTTAGTGCGCATGCGCAATGTTCGCACTGCGACTGCGCCAAGTAAATTTGCTATGCAGTTAGGAATTTTACTCACGGTTTTTTCTTCGTTCTGGTGATCGTAATGTGATTGACAGGAAGTGGGTGTTTCTGGGCGGAAACTGGCCGTTTTATGGGTGTGTGTGAAAAAACGCTACCGTTTCTGGGAAAAACGTGGGAGTGGCTGGAGAAACAGAGGAGTGTCTGGGCGAACGCTGGGTGTGTTTGTGACGTCAAACCAGGAACGACAAGCACTGAACTGATCGCAGATGCCGAGTAAGTCTCGAGTTACTCAGAAACTGCACAGAGATGTCTTATCGCAATATTGCGAATCTTTCGTTCGCAATTTTGATAAGCTAAGATTCACTCCCAGTAGGCGGCGGCTTAGCGTGTGCAAAGCTGCTAAAAGCAGCTTGCGAGCGAACAACTCGGAATGACCACCATTGTGCACTATTTGGATTAAATATGTAATGTGTTTTGATAGCTTTCCATGCGTTCACAAACTCTACCGTAAATACCCATACCACGCGCTAATGCGCAGGACCGCGGAAGCGACCATACGCAAATTGCGGATATGTGCACGCACGGCAGAATAAGTACGCGCACGGAGGCCATCTGTGTGTAGTTTGTACTTGATGTGTGTACTGCAATATTTTTCGACTTTGACAAGTCCAAGAAAAGTGTGGAGAACTTACCCTTCAGAGGTCAGGCCCTGTTTGGGGAAGCTCCGGATGCGTGGATATCCACGGCAACTGCGGGTAAGTCGGCCTTTCTTCCCTCCGCAGCTGCACCGGCTGGAAGTCCTACGCCTGCACTGCAGTCCTTTCGGACCACTAAATTTTAAAAATCCAAACCCCCCCACCTTCCTTAGAGGAGGTCGGGGAAGGTCCAGAAAACCTGCTCCAACAGGTAACCAGAAACCAGGTTCTGCTTCCTCAAAATCTTCAGCATGATGATGGGCCTCCCAGCCTGGAGATCAGACAGGTGGGAGCGAGACTAAAAGATTTCAGTCACGTCTGGGCGTCATCTTGCCTGGATCCCTTGGTGACAGATATTGTTGCCCAGGGGTACAGACTGGAGTTTCAGGAACTCTCACCTCACAGATTCTTCAAATCAGGCTTACCAGTTTCGCTGACAGAAAGTGCTATCCTACAGGAACTTGTATATAAATACAGCTGGAGATAAATCTCAAACTGTATAAATCTGGCGCTATAGATAATAGTAATAAATTAACCAGTTGGTGATCGATACAAAAATAGTGAAATTACGGCTGCTGAGCAAAACAGCTGGCTAGGCTGAAAAACACTATGAAACACAAACAAAAGAAATGCTCTGCGCTCCCAATCACTTTGAGTTAATTGACCAATCAATTAAAGGCAGTCTATCATGGAGAATAATTGACTCAATGAGGCTTGACTCTTTTTTTAAAAAAAAAATTTTATCAAACAATTAGATACCACATAAACACATAAAACAAACAATACATGAAAAATTGACAATTTAAAAATTCAGAGGTTAATACCTCTAGCATATGTAAGCAGAAACACTGTATCTATAATTGTAAATGTGCTATTGAGACAGTATACAATGTAACTAAAGTGCAAAATTGAATATCTTGAGAGAGAGGCTCTCTAGCAGAATGTCAATTGATTCTGATATCTGGCAGACAGGCTCCTTAGCTTCTCGGCTCCCGGCACCTTCCGGCGTTTACACTGCAGCCAAGTGACCTTCAGGAACCGTACCTCCGCAGTGAGGCAAAAGGTGATTTCAGCTACACGGCATTGTATTTTTTGGAAACTGCCGCGACTAGGGATACGAACAGATCTCCGCAGTGAGACCACTTTATCATCAGCCATCAGCGGACTTGCCTTACCACACTGTTATCACCAGCTGAATCAATCACATCCCTTGTTGGGAAGTTCCTAATATATTATCATCATATGGTCAATTGCCGTCTTCTCTAACGAAGGTGAGAGCACTTCAGCAAGTTTGCCTTCCAATTATCACTGAGGCATCAACTAAAAATTATTACATCTACCTCGTGCATTTGCATACAGGACCCTGTGATAAACTCCAGGAACCAGCACGGGGGTAATTATCATTGTTTGTTTTGCCTTAATAGTCCCATACTAGTTTTTGCGGAGCCTTCTGTGGACAGTATATATGATTTTACACTGGGACGCCAGTGGTAGAATCAATTGACATTCTGCTAGAGAGCCTCTCTCTCAAGATATTCAATTTTGCACTTTAGTTACATTGTATACTGTCTCAATAGCACATTTACAATTATAGATACAGTGTTTCTGCTTACATATGCTAGAGGTATTAACCTCTGAATTTTTAAATTGTCAATTTTTCATGTATTGTTTGTTTTATGTGTTTATGTGGTATCTAATTGTTTGATAAAATATTTTTTTTTTAAAAAGGGTCAAGCCTCATTGGGTCAATTATTCTCCATGATAGACTGCCTTTAATTGATTGGTCAATTAACTCAAAGTGATTGGGAGCGCAGAGCATTTCTTTTGTTTCTATCCTACAGAAAGCCATTCAAAAATTGGTACGAATAAATGTCATTGTTCCAGTTCCACCTCACCTAATAACCAAGGGTTATTACTCAGACCTGTTTGTGGTACCGAAACTGGATGGTTCGGTAAGGCCTATTTTGAACCTGAAGTCATTGGACCCTTATCTGAGGGATTTCCAATTCAAGATGGAGTCTCTGAAAGTGGTGATCTCAGGTCTGGAGGAGGGGGAATTCCTAGTATCCCTGGATATCAAGGATGCGTACCTTAACATTCCGATCTGGCCACCTCACCAGGCCTATCTACGGTTTGCACTACAGGACTGTCACTATCAGTTCCAGACATTACCATTCGGCCTCTCCACAGAACCGAGGGTGTTCACCAGGGTCATGGCGCAGATGATGCTCCTCCTCTGCAAACAGGGAGTGAACATTATTCCATATCCGGACGATCTGCTGATAAACGCATCTTCCAAGGAAAAGCTGTTGCACAGTATTGCACTCTCAACTCAACTACTCCGGGATCATGGGTAGATCCTGAACCTTCCAAAGTAACATTTGGAACTGACAAGGAGACTGCCCTTCCTGGGGATGATACTTGACACGGAAGTGCAGAGGGTGTTTCTATCACTGGAGAAAGCATTGGTGATCCAATCAATGGTCCGAGATGTCTTGCGTCCAGCCCGGGTATCAGTTCATCAGTGCATTCGCCTTCTGGGGAAGATGGTAGCCTCCTACGAGGCTCTACAGTATGGAAGATTCCATGCAAGGTTCTTCCAGCTGGATCTCCTGGACAAGTGGTCGGGATCACATCTTCACATGCACCAGCGCATACGCCTGTCGCTGAAAGCCAGAATTTCACTCCTCTGGTGGCTGCAAACTTCTCACCTGCTCGAGGGCCGCAGGTTCGGAATTCAGAATTGGATTCTTCTAACCACGGATGCAAGGCTCAGAGGTTGGGGAGCAGTCACCCAGGGGTTAAACTTCCAAGGAAGGTGGTCAAGTCAGGAATCTGTCCTTCCAATAAACATTCTGGAACTAAGGGCCATATACAACAGCCTTCTCCAAGCGGCACATCTTCTGCAAGATTGAGCCATTCAGGTTCAGTCGGACAATGTCACAGAAGTGTCCTACATTAACAGGCAGGGCGGAACGAAGAGCAGAGATGCAATGTCAGAGTTAACAAAAATCCTCCTCTGGGCAGAAAGGCATGCACTGGTGCTGTCGGCGATCTTCATCCGAGAGTGGACAACTGGGAAGCGGACTTCCTCAGCAGACACGATCTCCATCCAGGAGAGTGGGGCCCCCACCCGGAGGTGTTCGCAGAGGTAACAAGCCGATGGGGCGTACCTCAAATAGACATGATGGCCTCTTGCCTCAACAAGAAGCTTTGGAGGTACTGTTCCAGGTCACGAGACCCACAAGCAGTGGTGGTAGATGCCCTGGTGACTCCGTGGGTGTTCCAGTCAGTGTATGTGTTCCCTCCACTTCCACTCATCCCAAGGGTTCTCAAACTAATAAAAAGATCAGGATTTCCGACGATCCTCATTTCTCCGGACTTGGCAAGAAGGGCTTGGTACGTGGATCTTCTGGAATTACTGCTGGAGGATCCAAGGCCTCTTCCTCTTTGCGAGAACCTTCTACAACAGAGGCCATTCGCCTATCAAGACTTACCGGGGCTATGTTTGACGGCATGGAGGTTAAACACCAGATCTTAGCTCGGAAGGGCATTCCGAACAAGGTTATTCCTACTCTGATCCGAGCTAGGAAGGGGATAACGTCTAAACATTACCATCGTATTTGGAAAAGTATGTCTCTTGGTGTGAATCCAAGAAGTTTTCTACGGTGGAGTTTCAACTGGGTCGTTTTCTCCTCTTTCTGCAAGCAGGTGTGGGTGTGGGCCTACACTTGGGCTCAATCAAAGTCCAGATTTCGTCCTTGTCCATTTTCTTCCAGAAACAATTGGCTGCTATCCCTGAGATTCAGACTTTCTTGAAAGCAGTTCTGCACATCCAACCACCCTTTGTGCCTCATACGGCGCCTTGGGATCTTAATGTGGTTTTGCAGTTCCTGCAGTCGGATTGGTCCGAATCTTTACAAGAGGTGGAGATAAAGTTTCTTACTTGGAAGGCAGTCACACTGTTGGCATTGGCATCTGCAAGACGTGTGTCGAAATTGGGGGCATTGTCGCACAAGAGCCCCTACTTGATTTTCCATGAGGATAGAGCTGAGCTCAGAACAATTTCTTCCAAAGGTTGTGTTGGCTTTTCATATCAACCAACCTATTGTGGTGCCAGTGGCTACTGACACCTCAATTAGCTCAAAGTCCTTGGATGTTGTATGGGCTTTGAAGATATATGTGAAGAGAACGTCTCGTCACAGGAAATCGGACGCTCTATTTGTCCTTTATGATCCCAACAAGATTGGCTGTCCTGCTTCTAAGCAGATGATTTCTCGCTGGATCAGACTTACTATCCAGAATGCTTATTCGATGGCAGGATTGCCGATTCCAAATTCTGTTCAGGCCCACTCTACTCATAAGGTGGGTTCTTCCTGGGCGGTTGCCCGGGGTGTCTCGGCTTTACAGCTTTGCCGAGCAGCTACTTGGTCAGGGTCAAACACGTTTGCTTAATTCTACAAGTTCGATACTTTGGCCTCTGAGGACCTAAAGTTTGGTCAATCTGTTCTGCAGGACCCTCAGCACTTTCCCTCCCATACTGGGAGCTTTAGTAAATCCCCATGGTAATAAATTGGACTCCAGCATCCTCTAGGACATAAGAGAAAATAGGATTTTAATTACCTACCGGTAAATCCTTTTGTCGTAGTCCGTAGAGGATGCTGGGTGCCCGCCCAGTGCTAATTTTTCCTGCAATTTACGTTTTGTCTTTTTACACAGATTCTCATGTTTTAAAATGTTTTTACAGCAGTTGCTGTTATGTTATGCATGCACGTTAGCATGGGTTATGTTAAAGGCCATGTTAGGTGGCATGTTTTTTGTATGGTATGAGCTGGTGTGAATCTCGCCACTAGTTTAATGTAATTTCTTCTCTCGAAGTTGTCCGTCTCCTCAGGCACAGTTCCTATACTGAGGTCTGGAGGAGGGGCATAGAGGGAGGAGCCAGTTCACACTGTTAAAAAGTCTTAAAGTGCCGAAGGTTCCTGCGGAACCGTCTATACCCGTATAGACGGGTATAGACGGGTCCACCAGGAGCCATTGGCACTTTAAGAGTTTGAGAGTGTGGGTTGGCTCCTCCCTCTATGCTCTTCCCACAAGACTCAGTCTAGAAACTGTGCCCGAGGAGATGACATACTTCGAAAGAAGGATATTACACAGACAGTTGTGAGATTCATATCAGCTCACACATACAAGGCATGTCAAGTCAACTAACTTGAACTACTCGGCAACTGCTGAAACATTACTTACCAAGTAACAATGCAGTACTCAACTAAAACAAAGTCGTACTGAATTAAATAACAATTGCAGGAAAACGGAGCGCTGGGCGGGCGCCCAGCATCCTCTACGGACCACGAGAAAAGGATTTACCGGTAGGTACCAAAATCCTATTTTCTCTTACGTCCTAGAGGATGCTATGGTCCACATTAGTACCATGGGGATGTACCAAAGCTCCCAGAATGGGAGGAAGAGCTTGGAGGCTCCTGCAGAACTGATTGACTGAACTTCAGATCATCAGAGGCCAAAGTATCGAACTTGTAAAACTTTGCAAACGTGTTCGACCCAGACCAAGTTGCAGCTCGGCAAAGTTGCACTACCAAGACACCCCAGGCAGCCGCCCAGGAAGACCCCACCTTACAAGTAGAGTGGGCCTTAACAGATTTTGGACACATTGCCGCTCTGCTTTTTGTTCCGCCTTGACAGTTTATGTAAGCTACTGCCGTTACATTGTCCGACTGGATCTGTATGGGACGACCTTGAAGAAGGTGTGCAGCTTGATGAAGACTGTTGTACACAGCTCTCAACTCCAGAATGTTTATGTGAAGGTGAGTTTCTTGACTTGACCATCTTCCTTGGAAGCTTTCGCCTTGCGTGACTGCTCCCCATCCTCGGAGACTTGCATCTGTGGTCACCAGGATCCAGGCCTGAATCCCGAACCTGCGTCCCTCCAGGAGGTGAGAAATTTGTAGCCACCACAGGAGCGAAATTCTGGCTTTCGCTGACAAGGTTATCCTTTGATGCATGTGGAGATGCAACCCGGATCATAATTGGCAGGGACACCTACCAGGCTACCCGAAGATCAGGAGATGCTGGACGGACTGTGCGAGGAGACGCTGTGACACGCTGAGAAGCCGGAAGTGACATGCGGGTGCGCAGGAGCGCGCGCACAAGCAGGAAGGGACGGTACGGAGCGGCAGCTGTAAGGTGCAGGTGCCGCTACCAGTGCCGAGCCAAGTGCGGGCAGAGGGCAGGCGAAGGGCAGTGCGGCGAGGGAAGGGCCGCACATTGAGCCAGGGGGAGATCCAAGCAGGGAGCAGTGCCAGGAGCCTGAGACGCTGCACCTGAGAGCATAGAAGAAGAAGGGAGCAGATAAGTATCAACTTTATCCTTTACTGTAAAAATTTTATTATTCAATTTCTATACGTATCAGTTCTTTTTATTTATTATTTATTGACCCCTCATACCTTGTATATTGTCCTATACATATAGATTGCCCTTCTCTTTTTATCTGTCACTTACTGTTCAGTGGTACTTTGTATTTGTACTTAATTTATTCCACTTAATTTATCCTTTATTGTCCCTTATTTATCTGCTTATTTATTGTCTTTTGTCCCGCATTTATTGTATTTTAAATAGCTCGTCCCTGTGTTTGTTTCTTTTTAAGGTAACAGGGAGTTAGCACATATTAAAAATGGGTTGGGCCGAGATTGGGAATCTCACTCAGTGCGTGTCGTGCATGATGTATGCGCACCTGGCTCAACTGTCCGAGTGCAGGTACATCTGTGCGAAATGTGAGCGAACGGTTGCCCTGGAAGCCCAGGTAACTGGTCTAGAGCAGACCGTTAAGCGACTGAGAGACATTCACAATCTCGAGCAAAGTTTAGATAGAACGGTGGAGGAGTTGCAGGGAGGAACACCGGTAGACGAGGAGGATCAGGTAGCCAGTTCGGTCACGGTTAGAAGAAAGAAAAAAAGGGGGAGGGGGAGACAGGACATTTCCGATTTGCCAAACCCCAACAAATTCGCCGGATTGCCGAAGATTCTGGGGATGACATTGAGGAAATGACGGAACCGGAGGAGACTGTTTCCTCTAGCAACCAGAGGAGCGGTCCCTCCGGTACAGATGGGAAAAAAGATAGTGAGGTACCTAGTCAGATTGTGGTGGTAGGGGATTCTATCATCAGGAGGACAGATAGGGCAATCTGTTACCGGGACCGTGAGCGCTGTACAGTCTGTTGTCTCCCGGGTGCTCGGTTACGGCACATCGCGGACCGGGTAGATAGATTGTTGGGAGGGGCTGGTAAAGATCCGGCGGTCTTGGTGCATGTTGGCACCAATGACAAAGTTAGTGGTAGGTGGGATGTCCTTAAGAAAGATTATAGGGAATTAGGCAAGAAAATAAAGGCAAGGACATCTAAGGTAATATTCTCAGAAATATTACCAGTGCCACGCGCTAGCCCAGGGAGACAGAGGGAGATTAGGGAGGTAAATGTGTGGCTTAGAGACTGGTGTAGGAAGGAGGGGTTTGTGTTCTTGGAACACTGGGCGGACTTCTCAGTCAGGCGCCATCTTTTTTGTCGTGATGGAGTGCACCTGAATGAGGAGGGGGCTGCGGTGCTGGGGGTTAGGATGGTTAGAAGGTTGGAGGAGCTTTTAAACTAGGAGCCTGGGGGGAGGGTTTAGCTAGTATCTTCGGGACAAAGAGGGAGAACAGTAAAGATCGGGGTAAGGAACAATTTGGAGGAGGAGAAGGGGGGAGCGAAGGATCAGCAGGCAAGGGTATCTGCATGGGTATTGACACCGGATTTACGGACACTGGTATTGTCTGAGATATTCCAAAATTATTACCTACGGATGAGTATTCCACAACAATGCAGAATATAGAAAAGGATGTCCAAAGCATAAGGGAAGATACTAACATCAGGGGGCAGGACAAAGAAAGACTTATTACGTCAAATAGTGCTAGTAGTGAGGAAGGAGGTATTAACTATGATGGGGTGGTAATGGGGGGAGGAGATTAACAATAGGTAAGAGTAAGTCCAGAAAGACACTTGTAAATACAGATAAGATACCATTAAAACAAACCGTCAAGGGAAACACTATGCTAAAATGTATGCTTGCGAATGCAAGAAGCCTATCGGGTAAAATGGGAGAATTGGAATGTCTTGCATCAAAATTCCAATATGATATTATAGGTATTACGGAAACATGGTGGGACGACTCCCATGACTGGGTTGCATTTTTGGAGGGTTATTCTCTTTTTAGGAGGGATAGAGCTACCAAAAGGGGAGGAGGGATATGTCTCTTCATTAAACCATCTCTTAAACCATGCGTAATAGATACTATCTGCAAGGGGATTGGAGATAACGTGGAGGCTGTCACGATCCGGGTATCTGGACGCCATTTCTTACCCATCAGATGCCTCCTAAGGCTGGCTCAGCGCTCCAGGACCGGATCCCATCTGTTATCCTGATGTTTACATTCTTGTATCCTCTCCTGTCACTCTGAGACGCTGTCACAGTAAACGCCATATTACACCTGGCATGGCGTCTCCCGCGGCCTCCGCCGCCGTCCCTGAGCTTCTGCATGCAGAGTGTCTGAGTGGCGATTACGTCAGCCGCAGCCTCCGCTGTGTCCGCGTGGTTGGATGTGCACCTGTCAGCTTGGCGCCTCCTGTCTCCGGTGGCCGGCGCCGCCATTACTGTTTTCATTACCACATGGATTACAAACCAAACTTCCCTCCAAGTGTCTGCATGGGCGCAGCCATCTTGGATTCTGTCAGCTGATCATTTCCACCAATCTGTTCTCAGTATTGATAATCTGCATAATTGCCTAGCCAATCCCTTCCTTGCTGCAGGTATAAATACACTGTGCCTGAGCAAGGAAGGCGTCAGTGCTTTGGTTGTCAAACCTAGTTCCTGTTTGTCTCTCTCCTGTGATTGTCTTCCAGGTTCCAGCTCCTGTCTCAAGACTTCCACCATAGAGACCCGCACCAGCATTCCACCTGCGGTGTAGCCTGACTCTCCGATCCATTGTGGATTCATCTGTTTCCAGCTACAACATTACCTGCTTCCAGCCCAGCTTCCAGCAGAGTACAGCTTCTCTTAAAGGGCCGGTGTCCTTTCTACAGTTTACCACTCTCCACCGGTATTATTATTTCTCCGCTCTCAAACTCTACATTTCATTCATATTGCATCGCTCTCAAGCTTCATTTATTATTTAACTGGTTCCAGCCAGTATCCACTCCGTACCAACATCTGTCTGGTTCCAACCAGAACCCACAGCAGCTATTTTATTTACAGCAGTCCAGCTTTCCCTGGAACACCAGCTGATACGATCCTGGGCTTTCTTCATTGCTACAGTCAGGCCTGGTAAGGACTTTCCAACTCGCAGATAATAAGAACTGTCTCATACTACCAGAGCTCTGTGGCCCCTGCCCCATGTAGTACCCAGGAACTGTATTATTTCTCTGCTGATTTTATGTTTCTTTTACTGCTACTGTGATGCATGGAGTTTGTCATAAATAAACATCATTGACTTTTATTCAAGTTGTCGTGGTCACGCCTTCGGGCGGTTCTTCTTCATGTTACTTACATGTCCAGGGGTCTGATACAACCTCCCAGGTTCCGGTACATCTCAGCCCCTACAACTGAGGCTGCCTCCCGTCAGCTCAGGCCCTCAGTTGTGACAGAGTCGCTATGGGTTGAGATCACAAGTGAGGGCACTGAGGCAAAGAAACTAGTCATTGGCATGTGTTACAAGCAACCGGATATCAGCATACATGAGGAGGAACAACTCCTACAGCAAATAGAAAAAGCAGCAGGAATGGGGGACATCCTAGTGTTAGGAGACTTTAACTATCCTGATATAAATTGGAGGAACGATTCATGGTTAAAAACTAGGAGCAACAGGTTTTTAAATACATTGAAGGATCAATTCCTGACTCAATTAGTCGAGGACCCAACTAGAGGTAAAACTATTCTGGACCTAAGTTATTACCAATAACGTGGACATTATATCAAACATTAAAGTTGGGGAGACCTTGGGAAACAGCGATCATTATATGATCACTTTTGACATCAGTTTCAAGAAAAATAGCTATAAGGGAGCAACCAAAACATTAAACTTTGTAAAAGCTAACTTTAATATGCTGAGACGGGCACTAAACGGCATTGACTGGGATCAGTTGTTTCATGGCAAGGACACTTTGGAAATGTGGGATACTTTAAAAGGGTTGCTTGAAAGCAATATTCACAAATTCATTCCAATGAGCAGTAAACGCAGGAGTATTAAGCACAAACCAATGTGGCTTAATAAGGAGGTCAAAGAAGCAATGGCTAATAAGAGGTGTGCTTTTAAAACATTTAAATCTAATGGAGGGGAGGAGTCATTCCGGTTTTACAATGAATGCAATAAAAGATGCAAAAAAGTAATAAGAGCAGCTAAAATTGCTAACGAAAAGCAAATTGCTATTGAGAGTAAAACCAATCCTAAAAAGTTTTATAAATATATAAACAGTAAAAGGTTTAAGAAGGAGAACGTGGGCCCATTAGAGGATGAATTGGGATCCTTGACAAACGATGACAAATTAAAAGCTGAAATATTGAACAATTTTTTTCCGGCAGTATTCACCAGGGAGAATGCACAGGTGACAGTATTGCTTAACGACAGTGAATGTAATGACTCTTGGTTAGATACCTGTTTAAGTGAGGAAGTAGTCCCGGAGAGAATAAGCAAAATAAAGATTAATAAATCACCAGGCCCAGACGGTTTGCATCCGAGGGTTATTATGGAGCTTAGGACACAGCTAGCTAAACCCCTATACCTGATTTTCAATAGTTCGATTAGATCAGGCATGGTACCAAAGGATTGGCGCATAGCTGAGGTAGTGCCTTTATTTAAAAAGGGAACTAAAAATAATCCTGGAAACTATAGACCAGTTAGTTTAACCTCTATAGTGGGTAAAATATTAGAAGGCATTTTGAGGGATAGCATAGAGGAGCACCTACATGCAACTAAGTTTATTACTAAAAGTCAACATGGGTTTGTAAGGAACAGATCATATCAAACCAACTTAATTAGCTTCTATGAGGAAGTGAGCAAGAATCTTGACCATGGAAAAGCAGAGGACGTGGTTTACCTTGAGTTTGCAAAAGCCTTCAATACAGTGCCACATAGGAGACTGGTCCACAAATTAAGGGAACTTGGCCTAGGAAATACTATTTGTACTTGGATAGGTAATTGGTTGGACAACAGGGAACAACGAGTAGTGGTAAATGGGATGTTCTCCAGCTGGGCACCAGTAGTCAGTGGAATACCACAAGGGTCTGTTCTTGGCCCACTGATGTTCATTATATTTATCAATGATCTAGGAATAGGCCTGGAAAGCACAGTGTCAATCTTTGCAGACGACACAAAACTGTGTAAGGTAATTAACTCAGAAACCGATGTGGAATCTCTACAGAATGACTTAGTTAAACTGGAATTCTGGGCGTCTAAATGGAAAATGAGGTTCAACATAGAAAAATGCAAAGTTATGCATTTTGGGACAAAAAACACACTTGCATCCTACACTCTAGATGGAGAAAATCTAGGGGTAACTATGGTGGAAAAAGATTTGGGGGTGCTCATAGATAATAGGCTTAGTAACAGTACACAATGCCAAACTGCAGCAAAAAAGGCAAGTAAAGTGCTTGCGTGCATTAAACGGGGCATTGAGACCAAGGATGAGGATGTAATCCTGCCGTTGTACAAATCATTGGTACGCCCACACCTGGAATATTGCGTTCAGTTTTGGGCCCCATATTACAAAAAGGACATCACGGAACTAGAAAGAGTTCAAAGACGAGCTACTAAATTGATTAAAGGTTTAGAGACACTGGAATACGAGGAGAGGCTTACTAAATTAAATATGTATTCACTAGAAAAGAGGAGACTAAGAGGAGACATTATTAATATCTTCAAATATGTAAAGCGGCATTACACAGAGCTAGCAACTGATTTATTTATTAAAAGAACTCTGTATAGGACACGTGGGCACTCACTGAGGCTAGAAGAGAGAAAATTCCGTACGCAACGTAGGAAAGGGTTCTTCTCTGTAAGGGGAATAAAGATTTGGAACTCACTGCCGGAGGAAGTAGTAATGGTAGACTCTATAAATGCATTTAAAAGCGGATTGGACAAATTTCTAACAGGAAAATGTATCAAGGGCTTTAGCATTTAGCATATTGACATTAAAATTATCTGGGAGTGGTGGGAATCATTGCTGTAAATCGGTACTAAACCATTACTTCAGCATGTACATTACAAAATAAACAGATTAATGCAGAATACAGGTTGAACCCGATGGGCATTTTGCCTCTTTTCAACCTCACTGACTATGTAACTATGTAACTTGTCCAGTAGGTCCCACTGGAAGACCCTGGCATGGAATCGGCCATATTGTAGCGCCTAGTAAGCCGCTACCATTTTCCCCAACAGGTGAATGCACTGATGAATTGATACTGTTCTGGGTCTCAAAAGTTGTTTGACCATGCTCTGGATCTCCTGAGCCTTTTCCACTGGTAGAAATACTCTCTGTACCTCGGTGTCCAGTATCATTCCCAAAAATGATCATCTCATTGTCGGTTCCAACTGGGATTTTGGAAAGTTGATGATCCAACCGTGCTGTTGAAGCACCTTCAGGGACAATGCTATGTTCTGGAGTAGCTTGTTCCTGGATCTCGCTTTTATGAGGAGATCGTCCAAGTATGGAATTATGTTGACTCCTTGTTTGCGAAGGAGAACCGTCATCTCCGCCATCACCTTGGTGAATATTATCGGAGCCGTGGAGAGCCTGAACGGTAATGTCTGGAATTGGTAGTGGCAATCCTGGACCGCAAACCTCAGGTATGCTTGATGTGGCGGGTAAATGGGGACATGCAAGTAAGCATCCTTGATGTCCACTGACACCAGAAATTCCTTTTCTTCCAAGCTGAAAATCACCGCTTTCAAGGATTCCATTTTGAATTTGAACCTTTTCAAATAAAGATTCAGAAATTTTAGGTTTAAAATCGGTCTGACCGAGCCATCCGGCTTCGGCACCACAAACAGGCTTGAATAAAAGCCTTGGTTCCTTTGTTCAGCAGGAACCAAGGCAATTACTTTGTCTTGACATAATTTGTGTATTGCGTTCAGGACATTTGTGCTGTCTTGAGCAGAAACTGGCAAGACCGATTTGAAAAATCGGCATGGGGAAGGTCTTGAAATTCAAACTTGTAACCTTGGGATATTATCTGTAAAATCCAAAGATCCAGGTCTGAGCGAAGCCAGACCTGGCTGAAAAATAGTAGACGTGCCCCCACCCGATCGCACTCCCGCAGAGGAGACCCAGCGTCATGCTGTGGCTTTTGCAGAAGTAGTTGCTGACTTCTGCTCCTGGGAGCCTGAGGGTGTTGTAGGTTTTCTACCTTTTCCTCTCCCTTTTCTTGTGAAAAAAGGGGTACTCTTAGCCTTTTTGTACTTGTTGGGCCAAAAGGACTGCATAGTATGAAAATTATATACTTTTTTAGCCGGTGCAGCTGCCGACGGCAGAAATGCTGACTTGCCAGATGTAATAGTTGATATCATGGCATCTAGTTTCTCTCCAAAGAGGGACGCACCATTGTAGGGGAGCGCCTCAATATTTCTTTTGGATTCTGCGTCAGCATTCCATTGACGGATCCAGAGCACCCTGCGGGCTGATGTCGCCATAGCAGAGGCTCGTGAGCCCAGTAAGCCTACGTCCTTCATAGCCTCAACCAAGTAACCTGCAGAATCTTTGATATGACCTAGAATTTGCAGCATGTCATCTTTATCGACCGTGTCAATATTAACAATCAAGTTATCTGCCCACTTTTTGACTGCGTTACCTACCCACGCAGAAGCAATTGTGGGCCTGAGTAACGTACCGTAGCAACATAGATGGACTTTAAAGTCGTCTCTAATTTGCGGCCAGCAGGTTCTTTTAATGAAGCTGACCCTGGGGCAGGTAAAATTATTTTCTTTGACAACCTAGAGACTGAGGTGTCTGTCATTGGGGGTGACTCCCACTTACGCCTATCCTCTTCAGGGAAAGGGTACGCTACCCGCAACCTTTTAGGGATAGCAAATTTCTTTTCCGGGTTAGCCCAGGATTCCTCAAAAAATGTATAAAAGTCCTTAGACGGAGGAAAAGTCACCACCTGTTTTTTATTTAATTTTAAATAATCTTTTTCCTCAGGTGGAGGTGTTGTGTCAGGAAATTCCAACACCTCTTTTATAGCGACTATCATACATTGAATGCTCTTAGCCAGTTTGGGTTCTACCCCCCTCAAATCCCCAGTGTCGACGTCCGTGTCGGAATCTGTGTCAGTGTCCCTTTGCATAATTTGGGCCAGGGACCTTTTCTGGGAACTGGAGGGGTCCCGAGTGGATGATGTGGAACAATCAGCAAATAGAGCATCTTCCACAGACTGTCTCCAATGCTTTGTCTGTTCCTCAGACTCAGAGAATTTACTCGCTAGTTTAGACATATTACTCTGCAGCTTTCTTACCCCACAGGCTCAGAACACTCTTGTGCCTCCAAATTGGGTTCCTCTGGGGAAGAGCTTTCTCTAGACATGGTACATACGTGTACAGTCACACCACTCACACACAGGGGAGCTAATGGGGACAGACTTACACTAATGTCTGTCAGAGGGACCCAGAGGGAATTGCCAGTCCACAGCACGCGCCCTATTTGTATTGCATACAATGAATATATATATATATATATATATATATACAAACACAGCGCTTTATATCCAATATGAAGCCCGCCGACTTCAATAAATTATGTGCTCCCCTCCCCTCTATAACACTCTGGTACTTGTATCAGCGATGTGTGAGGAGAAGCAGCGTGCAGGATCAGCGCTCCGGCGTCTGTGAGGAGAAAATGGCGCCAATTGAGTGTTACTAGCAATTCTGAGGAGAAGCCCCGCCCCTGTAATGGCGCGGTACAGCCACAGTAATATAATATTTATACTGGCAGGAGTATGTACACCAGCGGCTCCCTTGTGTGTACTTTAATGCCAGTGAGAGTAAGGATTTTATCATGTCCCTCAGAGCGCACCCCCCCCCCCCCCCCCCCGCGCGCGCTCTGCACCCTGTGCTGAGAGACATGTTTTTGCACAGCATCCCGTGCTGCGCTGGTACCTTTATGCCGGCATGATGACCAGAGGGCCTCTCTCTGCAGGTCTCCGGTAAATACTCACCAGCCTTCTGACTTCTTGCTCTGTTAGGGGGTGGCGGCAGTGCTGTGGGAGTGAGCAGCAGCCAGGCAAGGGCTGTGTTCAGTACCCTTCAGGAGCTAATGGTGTCCTGTCAGTGGAAGCAGAGCCATTAAACTAACTGAGAAGTTAGTTCCTACTCCCCCCCCCCCCCTTCCTAAGTCACACGAAGCAGGGAAGCTGTTGCCAGCAGCTTCCCTGTAAAATAAAAAACCTAGCAAAGGGGGTAATTCTGAGTTGATCGCAGCAGCAAGATTGATAGCAATTCGGCAAAACCATGTGCACTGCAGGGGGGGGGGGCAGATATAACATTTGCAGAGAGAGTTAGATTTGGGTGGGTTATTTTGTTTCTGTGCAGGGTAAATACTGGGTGCTTTATTTTTACACTGCAATTTAGATTTCAGTTTGACTACTCCCCACACAAATCTAACTCTCTCTGCACATGTTATATCTGCCCCCCCCCCCTGCAGTGCACATGGTTTTGCCCAACTCCTAACAAAATTGCTGCTGCGATCAACTCAGAATTAGGCCCAAAGTCTTTTCCAGCAGAACTCTGTAGAGCTCCACTGGTGTGCATCCAGTCTCCCGGGCACATTTTCTAAACTGAGGTCTGGAGGAGGGGCATAGAGGGAGGAGCCAGTTCACACTGTTAAAAAGTCTTACAGTGCCGAAGGCTCCTGCGGAACCGTCTATACCCCATGGTACTAAAATGGACCCCAGCATCCTCTAGGATGTAAGAGAAATCCTATTTTTAGCACAGTTCCTGAAAAAATATGGCATACAGCATCATCTAACCATTGCTTACACAAAAGAACAAAATGGTGTGAGTGAGCGTGCAAACTGTACAATTGTTGAGAGAGTACAAACTATGTTGAGTGACGCAGGCCTGGAGAAAAGCTTTTGGGTGGAAGCAGTGTCTACTGCAGTATATCTTAAAAACCGTGCACCCAAAGTAGCCGTAAAAGGCAAAACGCCACTGGAGGCGTGGTCCAAGAAAAAGTCAGCTGTCAATCATCTCTGTGTCTTTGGCTGTAAAGTTTATGCACATATACCTTAGGAGAAAAGACAGAAATTAGATCAAAAGTCAGTGAAATGTATTATGCTAGGATACTGTGAAGAAAGCAAAGGATATAGGCTTTGGGACATTAGAAACAAACGTCTTCTAAAGTCTAGAGATGTGGTGGTCAATGAGACAGCACCAATCACTGGAACAGTGGAACAAGAATCACAGCAGCAATATGTATCGCTGTATGTACAGGCAGCAAAAAGCGTGTCTGAACCTGGAAGTGTTAATGCGAATACCCAATCAGGAAACAGAAGTTCCATGAGAAGAAATAAAGGTGTTCCATCCAAAAAATACAGTGAAGAATTTGCAAATATAGCTTACTGTGAACCCCAAAGTATACCGGAAGCAAAATCAAGTAGCGACTGGAAAGAATGGAAGTCAGCAATAGATACAAAGCTGTCAGCTCTAGATGATAATAGTACATGGACTGTAGTTGACAGGCAGAATAACAGTAAGACAATCAAAAACAAGTGGGTCTTTTGCAGAAAGCGGAATGCAGACGGGACTATTGCCCGTTATAAAGCCCACCTAGTTGCTAAAGGATACACACAATAATCCGGGATCGATTGCGGAGAGATCTTTTCGCCTGTCACAAGGTACAGCACCTTGAGGTTAGTCATTGCTATTGCGACGCTTCATGATTTATTGTTATACCAGTTAGACTTTGATTCTGCATTCCTAAACGGAGAGTTAATTTAGGAGATTTATATGGAACCACCTGAGCATTAGGATGAGAGTATGTTCTAAGAGGGAAAAGTTTGCCTCTTAAAGAAATCTTTGTACGGCCTAAAACAAAGTGGTCATTGTCGGTATGTAAAGCTTGATGCTGAGCTGCTAGAGATGAACTTTGTTAGGTCAGAGACTGATCACTGCTTATATCACAAAATTATAGAAGTAAAGCGTAGTTGTGTATGTGTATGATCTATTGCTGGCAGGTCAAGAAGAGCACATGACTGATGTAAAACAGCAGCTGAAACAAAGGTTCAAGCTAAAGAATTTAGGCCCTGCAAATCATTTATTAGGCATGAGGATTGTACAAAACCTGAAAGATGGGACTGTTACAATTGATCAACAGACATATATTGAAGCACTAGTTCACAAGTATGGAATGTCTGATGCAAAACCAGTGGGCACTACTACTGACAAAAGCATAAAGATGGTAAAGGTCATGTCACTAACCAGCTGGGAGGAGATAGAGGAAATGAGAGAGGTTCCTTATCAAAATGCTGTTGGTAGCTTGATGAATGCAAGTATTGGGACTCGCCCTGACATCACACATGCAGTTTGCCGGGCAAGCTAGTTTGCAATTAACCCTGGGAGGCAACACTGGATTGCAGTGAAGAGAATCTTAAGGTACTTAAAAGGTACAAGTTCATTAAAGTTGATGTTTACAAAGTCAAAAGGTACAACTTTGGAAGATTTCTGTGATGCCAATTGGGGATCAGCTGAGGATGACCGTTGTTCCTATACAGGATACTTGTTCGTTTTTGCAGGCGTAGCCATCAGCTGGGTGAGCAGAAAGCAACCCACTGTTGCCCTATCCACCACTGAGGCAGAGTATATGGCACTTACAGAAACTGCAAAAGAAGCTTTATGGATAAAGGAGACTTTATGTGAGCTTAGCCTTCTTTATCACAGTGAGACTATCAACATTGCGGGTGATAACAAGGGAGAAATTGATTTGTCTTCCAGCACAAAGCATTATGGACGGTCCAAACACATTGCCATTAGACATCACTTTATCTGTGAGTTAGTGGAAAACAAGTCTATCAATGTGGATTACATAGCAAGCGAGAGAAATGCTCATGATATGTTGATAAAGGGACTGTCATCACACTTGCTGAATATGTTCATGACAAAATGTGGACTGGAATACTTTTGAGAAATGTTGATTTGTTTTACTGTTTGCTTACCATACTTTATTAATGTGTTTTCAGTTGCAGGAAAACTTTGAGAAATGTCTTTGATAAAGTGTTATGCAACTGTATGTAACCAGAGACAGCCTTGAGCGAGGGGGTGGGGGGTGTTAGACAGTGGATCACTCTGCTGTCTGTCTCCGTTCCCAGCACTAGAGGCAGCTTCCCTGCTCTAGTGTTTTCCCTCCTGCAGGAGGAGGTGCTTAGTGCACAGTCTGAGAGAGTTCTTCCTGGGAGAGACAACTGCACTGACGTGCAGCTTCTGCTTTCTTCAGTGTGTGACCTTGTCTATGCTGCAGCCGCATCCTGTGTGTACTGAGATGCTGTGTTACCGCTGTACTGCTTCACATGTATACTGTGAGTTCCTGCTGCTGCAGAACATCTGTATACTACAAGCTGTTATCTCTGTTATCTGAATAAACCAATCATCCTGGTTAAGTGCCATTGTGTGTACTAACATCCGTATCTGACCCCGCCACACTCTGCCAACAATGTTAAGTATGGGCTAACACACAGCTGTAACAAAGTCAGAGCCCTAATTAGAGGCACTCTGGTGGGTGGATCACTCTGGGGAGCTATAAGTGCTTATTTTTCACACTGATTTGTACTTCCTGATGAAAAAAACAAAGTAAAGGTTTAGAAACATTGAAACACAGTACTGGGCCTTCAGTCTGGTTTTACCAAGTGGCCCTGAGTGCCGCCTATGCCCACTATATGTTTGCTGTATCTCTGCCAGGATCCGGTATAGAGGAAGGCACTCGACACAACTGCTTCTACACAATGGCTTTCCTACATGATAGATATAAAAAAAAATTTTCTCTAGCTTGGTAATGTACATTTTGATACATTTTTCATATTAATTAATAAAAACAAAGACAACAGCTGATAGCCATGAACTACAGTGATTCAACTCTAACTTCCTAGCAATTTTGATGTTTTGCTGTGGAAAAGCTTCCCAAAAACCGCTCATTGGAGGAGAAGCAGATGTGGTTCAAAGGGGCACTTTATGTGCACTGTGCAAAGGAAGATGTTGTGCCCTAGTGCTCCTATGTAAACACAGTGCACTAGGGCACGGGTATTGGTCATTGGTCGACATGCATTAGGTCAACAGGGTCATTAGGTCGACATGGTCATTAGGTCAACATGTACTAGGTCGACAGGGCAAAAGGTCGTCATGAGTTTTTTTACTTTTTTTGGTGTTGTTTTCTTCGTAAAGTGATGGGAAACCCCATCACTCTGCTACCGCCGCGCTCGGCACATGTTACCGTTCCCAACTGTAGTCAACGTGGTTCGTAAAGTATGAAAAAGTCCAAAGATTGATTTTTTTTTTTAAACTCATGTCGACCTTTTGAACTGTCGACGTAGTACATGTCGACCTAATGACCAAGCCGACCTAATGACACTGTAGACCTAAGTGGTGTCGACCTAATGACCGTATCCCATAATGGAATAGGCAGCAGCATATATCCAATTTGGGGATGGGAGTGAAATTAAGTGGTCACTTTCTTCATTGTGCTGTGCCCACCTTACTAGCTTCCTGGCATGAGCAAAGGGCGGCTCTCCATGTGACAGCTGGGAGGTTGGAGGTCACCATCATGCTGTCATGATGATGTACCAATCTTTATGTGGAGGTCTGGGGCTGTTGGCCTATCTGCCCCATTGTTAATCCTGCCGTGGATGTTTTCAGTTCTATAGGACATGAACCAAAACCAACCGTTATAAGAACAAAATATTTTCTTAAATGATCACTCATGCTGCATGTTTACCATCAACCACTAGATGGTAGTATTTCCCCGTAATGTTTCCTTAAAGAAAATTACGCTGCACATTAAATGTTTTTAAGCAACAATTCATTTCCACAAATGTTTTTAGTATATTTAAAAATAATTGCTGCATGCACATGGTACAAAGGCTTTTTTTTTGTCCCAGTAACAATCAATTAATAATTTTGTGGAAATTTTTTAGATTCATTTATTAGGGCAGGTATTTAAAAGTGAGTGTTTTTCCCTATTCCTGTGCTTTTGAAGGTTTTCCTTGGATGTTTTCTTCATTATAGATACATTTGTTTAGTTCTGCATGTTAAAAATAAATATGTGGATTTTGCAAGAAGAATTGATACAAAGAAATGTGCTCTGGCCATATTTGAACTCACTGAAAAAAAAATGTTTTCTTTTTGATCATTCTGTGATTTGCATAATTGACGTTAGATGTATGACATGCCACAATCTGTATGTATGCTCATAACTGCCGTACAGGGCCGGTGCTAGGGTGTTCGGCGCCCTCCTGCAAACTATAAATTTGCGCCCTCCCACACTTTATAAAGGGACAGAGTGTGCTGGAAAAAGGGGTGTGTTCTCACAAGGAATGGGTGTGGCCACACAAAGTACCCCCATTTCAATTAGCGCCACACAGTAGCACAATCGTATTCACATTACACAGCAAGTAGTAGTCCCGCTTATACACATAATGCCCATAGATAGTAGTAGCGCCCTGTATACATAATGGCCATAGTAGTAGCGCCCCTTATACATAATGCCCATAGTAGTAGTCCCGCTTATACACATAATGCCCATAGATAGTAGTAGTGCCCTGTATACATAATGGCCATAGTAGTAGCGCCCCTTATATGTAATGCCCATAGTAGTAGTGCCGCTTATACACATAATGCCCATAGATAGTATTAGCGCCCTGTATACATAATGGCCATAGTAGCAGCGCCTCTTATATGTAATGCCCATAGCAGTAGTGCAGCTTTTACGTAATGCGCATAGTAGTAGTGATGCTTATATGTAATGCCCATAGCAGTAGCGCCGCTTATACGTAATGCGCATAGTAGCAGTGGCGCTTGCATGTAATGCCCATAGTGGTAGTGACGCTTATATGTAATGCCCATAGTGGTAGTGACGCTTATATGTAATGCCCATAGTAGTAGTGACGCTTATATGTAATGCCCATAGTGGTAGTGACGCTTATATGTAATGCCCATAGTAGTAGTGACGCTTATACGTAATGCCCATAGTAGTAGTGACGCTTATACGTAATGCCCATAGTAGTAGTGACGCTTATATGTAATGCCCATAGTGGTAGTGACGCTTATATGTAATGCCGATAGTAGTAGTGACGCTTGTATGTAATGCCCATATAAATGGCACTTATACAAACAACCCCCCCCACACACACCCATATATACACACACACACCCATATATACACACACACACACCCATATACACACGTGCGCGCTCTCTCTCTCTCTCTCTCTCTCTCTCTCTCTTTCCCCTTACTTACCTAACAGTCTGGCTGGCCATAGCAGCAGCAGCCTGGTCCCGTGTAGCTCCGCCCCTGCCCCCATTCCCGTGTAGCCATGCCCCCTTTTCGGTCCAGACCAACCCGACCAACCCCGCAATCACAGGTGAGGGGGACAGGAGGCTCCAAGCTGCCGGCGCTGCTGCCTGTCACATAGTGTGACAGACAAAGCAGCCGACAGCAGCAGCAGGGGGGGACAGGCCGGCGCAGCAGTGGGGATGCAGAGCAGAGACAGTGCCTCTCCTGGCCTGGCACCTACCTGCTCTGCATCCCTTTGCTGAGCGGGTAGCGCCGGGCCTGCTGCCGTATACTCAGTAAAACAGATACAAATTTCCACATTTTCAATACATATTTTGAATAGTTCCACTTTTATGTTAGCAAGAGAGCAGCAAAGCTATGTAAAATGACAGAAGCTGTCTGGCTGGTACTTTATCACTGTTCACTTTATCTCTCTCAAAGATTTGACTAATCTCCCCCAAAGTGTTCAGGTTGTACGGAGTTTGTGTAAATTGTGTCGCTGGTTTGCACAAACATGTTTTGTCTACGTACTGATTTATGTTACCCATACACTAGCGATCTACAGACTCATTTATCCGTGAAATTAAACATGTTGAAAAACCTGATTTAATAATCACAATCGATTTCTGGGTGAAATTTGTGATCTATGAACCCCATACATTACAGATTTATTGACACAATCGTCTGCAAATTGGCAAATCGCCCCAACATACAGAATGTTAGTGCATAGTACACCAATACCCCCAATCCCCACCCTCCATCCGGTACACTCAGTACACTTCAGCAGCATCCAATACCACCACCGCCCCCCACCCCTGCACACTCACCAGAAAGCCGGCATACTGTAAACTCCCATCCACAGAGCAACGGCGGCCGGCACCCCCTCATCCACACCAGACAGCTAGAACATTCTCCCCGCCTCCACAGAACAGTGGAAACAGTAGCGACGGGCGACTCTCTCCCCCACAGAGACAGCTGCTGCGGTGCTGCCAACTCTGCTGGGATGTCCATTCCTCCTCTGACAGACGTCTCAGCAGAACAGCATTCTGCATCAGCGTGACTGGTTGCAGGGGAGTGGTGGGTCCTACAGGCATCACAGGCCGCATAGCAGCCACATGCACTGTGTGGGGACACCTAATGTGTGGGGGCAGAGGGATGACCTCCCCTGTCGCCCCTCCTATAATACGGCCCTGCAAATTGATCAAGTAGGGTATGTCGAATAACATGGTCGTGCAAAATTTAAAATGCTTGGGTCTGGAAAATGTTCTACCCCATGGTGTTATTCTAGCCCCAAAGTCTTGTCGTCCTAGCTCAATATCTGAGGGTCCCATAATTGGCTCAAAATTTTGAAATTTCACTTAGATAGGCAGTCCTGCAGTGCATGCTATTCATGGACCAGGAGTGACGCTGCGCCGGCCAGATGGAATCAAAGTGCAACACAAACATGACTAAAGACCAATACGAGCTGATAATTGTGTCTTTGGTGTATGATAAACTTGGAAAATGTGCTTAATTTTCTATTGATTTTGTCATTTTTTTTTTGAGAAAATTACACCTGCAGCTCTTAGTATTTTCCGTATTGACAAAGGGGTAAATGTATTAAAGGTCTATCTGAGGGAGAAGTGATATCAGTGCATGTTATATGCACTGATACCGCTTCTCCCCCATGTATTACAGCGGTGGTGGGGGCTCAGTCTATCTATAATATAGCAAGCTGATATGTGAAGGCAATGTAAGACCGATCTGACACCTGCAGCTATCGATATCGACAGCTATAGTGCTTGATCTACCCACCATAACCCTGTATATCCTTATCCATTAGGAATTTATCTAGCCCATTCTTAAAGTATTGACCGAGTCTGCCATTATTACTCTCTCAGGCAGGGAATTCCAAACACGTATTGTCCTTACTGTGAAGAAACCTTTTTGCCTCTGTGCGAAATCTCCTCTTCTCTAACCTAAGCAGATGTCCACGTGTCCTCTGTGTCGATCTTATAAAAAACAGATCCTATGCAAGCTCTGTGTATTGTCCTCTTATATATTTGTAAATGTTAATCATGTCCCCTCTTAATCTCCTCTTTTCCATTGTAAACATGCATAGCCTAGCAAGTCTCCAGCCCCTTAATCAGTTTGGTCGCCCGCCTCTAAACCTTTTCTAGTTCCAGGATATCTTTTTTGTAGTATGATGCCCAAAATTGTGCACAGTATTCAAGATGTGGCCTCACTAGGGATTTATATAATGGGAGTATAACACTCTCAACCCTTGCATTAATTCCCCGCGTTATGCATGCTGATTCCTTGTTTGCCTTCTTTGCTGCAATCCTACTTTGGGTACTGCTGCTAAGTTTGTTATCTATGTGAACACCTAAGTCTTTTTCAAGTACAGAATCCCCTATTTTTACCCCCGTTTAGTATGTAGGTGGTATTTTTGTTCTTTCTACCACAGTGCATTACCTTACACTTGTCTGTATTGAACCTCATTCCCCATTTTACTGCCCATATTTCTGGTTTAAATAAATCATTCTGAAGAGAATCAGCATCTCCCTCAGAATTTATAACCTTACACAGTTTGGTATCGTCTGCAAAAATTTACACCATGCTCTCTAGTCCTACTGCTAGATCATTTATGAAAATGTTGAACAATAGTGGTCCAAGTACAGACCCTTGTGGCACACCACTTAGTACTTCAGTCCAGTTTGAAAAAGTTCCATTTACCACAACTTGCTGCTTCCTATTATCTAACTGGTCTGTAGTTTCCCGGTTCAGATTTACTTCCCTTTTTGAATATCGGCACTACTTCCGCTATACTCCAGACTTTGGGAACCATGCCTGATGTGAGTCATTGAAGATCAAAAATAGCGGTGTTGCTAGTTCGGAGTGTAGTTTCATGAGAACCTTAGGTGAATTCCGTCAGGACCAGGTGATTTATTAATCTTAATTTTTTTTCATCAGTCACAGACTGCTTCATCACTTAAATAAGCACTGGGACATTATCGTTGCTGAGATTATGTGTTAATCCCGCCATCTGGTCCTCTCTTGTGAATACAGATGAGAAAAACTCATTTAATTTTTCCTCTATGTCATTATTGTCTTTAAGACACCCAACTTGTCCTTTAAAGGGCCTATACTCTCCTTTAATCTTTTGCTGTTGATGTATTTTAAAAAAAACTTTTCAGGGTTTCATTTACTTTCCTTTACTTCTAGCTTTTCAGTTTCTATTTTAGCTGCTCTTACTTAATTTTTTTGCATATTTTGTTACAATCCTTATATTACTGGAATGAATCCGCTTTCCTGTCTGATTTATATTTTTTTAATGCTCGCCTCTTTTTGCCCATTATTTCCTTAATCTTTTTGTTAAGCCACATTGGTTTGGAATTATTACTCCTTTGTTTGCTGCCCATGGGAATAAATTTACAAGTATAATTAGTGAGCAGCATTTTTAATACCTCCCATTGCTCTGTACTGTTTTTCCTTGAAACAAAATTTCCCATTCAATGTCCCTTAAAGCTTCCCTCATCATGTCAAAGTTGGCTTTGCTAAAGTTTAGAGGTCTAGTTGAGCCTATATAGGACTGCTTATGAAAACTGATATTGAATGTGACCATATTGTGGTCGATGTTTCCCATGGGCTCCCCTACTATAATATTTGATATCAATTCCCCGTTGTTTGTTAATACCAGGTCTAAGATTGCATTGTACCTAGTTGGTTCCTCGATTAGTTGAAGTAAGTAGTTATCATTTAGAGTATTTAAAAATCTATTACCCCTAGCAGTATCACATGAATCATTAGTCCAATTAATCTCTGGATAGTTAAAATCTTCCATCACAATTTCATCTTCTAATCCTGCCACTTTTTAAATTTGCTTCGGTAACCATTCCTCATCAGACACATTAATACCAGGTGGCTTGTAGCATAGCCCTAATACTATCTTTTTTCCCTTTACACCGCATGCAATTTCCACCCATAACGTCTCAACAGTATTTACAGTTCCCTCGTGAATATCTTCCCGTATATCAGGTTTTAAAAACGTCTTTACGTAAAAACATACCCCTCCACCCCTTTTATTTAATCTGTCTCTCCTGAACAGCGTATAATCCTCCAGACTGGCTGTCCACTCATCAGATTCGTCCCACCAAGTTTCAGTAATGCCTATAATATCATACTGTTTGCTTGCAGCAAGGACATCTTGTTCCCCCTTTTTTCCTGTAAGTCTTCTAGCATTTACATACATACATTTAAGATAAGTATTCCCTCTTGTGCTAGGGACATTATTATCTATATGCAGTATTGATGACCAATATTCGTTGTTAGTGTTTTGGCAATACTCTTGGTAATACCCTTGTTAGCATCCTTGCCGACTGCTCTTTCCCTCCCCCCTTCTCCACCCCCATTTAGTTCATTACCTCCATCCTCACTATTCTCACTGCATGACCAATAGTTTCTAGCTAAACCCTCCCCCCAGGCACCTAGTTTAAAATCTCTTCCAACCTTCTAACCATCCTTCCCCCCCAGCACTGCTGCCCCCTCCTAATTCAGGTGCAGTCCATTGTGACAAAAAAGATGGCGCCTGACTGAGATGTCCACCCAGTGTTCCAGGAACACAAACACCTCTTTCCAAAACCAATCTTTAAACCACACATTTACCTCCCTAATCTCCCTCTGCCTCCCTTGGCTAGCGCGTGGCACAGGTGATATTTTGGAGAATATTACCCTAGATGTCCTTGCCTTTAGTTTCTGACCCAAATCCCTAAAATCTTTCTTAAGGACATCCCACCTACCACTAATTTTGTTGTTGGTGCCAATGTACACCAAGACTTGCACCAAGATCCACCGAATCTTCGTCCAATTGGGCAAATTTGTTGTTGGTGTTTGGTAGTTCAGAGATGTCATGCCTCCCCCTCTTTTTCTTCCTTGTAGCTGTGACCCAGTTGGCTACCTGGTTGTCCTCGTCTACCGGTGTCCCGCCTGCAACTCCTCCACCGTTCTGTCTAAGCTTTGCACGATTGTGAATATCCCTCAGTCTTGTAACGGTTTGCTCTAGATCAGTTGCCTGGGCTTCCAGAGCAGCCGTTCATACACACCTCGCGCAGATGTATTCACACTGGAACGGTTGCTCCAGGTGCGCATACATCTTGCATGACATGCACTGAGTGAGATTCTCAATCACGCCCCCCTCCCCACAATTTTGTTTGTAAAGTCTAACTCCCTGTTACCTTTAGCAAAACAATACAAACTATGCAATACAATACAGTACTATAGCTTAGCCGTAGCCTAGCTGTGAAGAGAAACAATATTCACAACAGAACAGTTATTTAAAATCCAATCAAAGGAATGGACAGTGGAGAGAAACAATATTCACAACAGAACAGTAATTGATAATACAATCAATACAATCAAAGGAATGTATAATGATTTATAACAATGATTTATAACAGTGGAATGTGTGACAGTGATGATACGTGCGTATCTGGAGAGTTC
The DNA here is from genome assembly GCF_028390025.1 of Pseudophryne corroboree. Taxonomy (NCBI): domain Eukaryota; kingdom Metazoa; phylum Chordata; class Amphibia; order Anura; family Myobatrachidae; genus Pseudophryne; species Pseudophryne corroboree. The sequence continues at coordinate 700,813,968 of NC_086447.1, forward strand.
CTGGACCTCCTGCAGCAGCACCCGCTCACTGGTCACAGCTCCCAGCACCTTGCTCTCGCTCCTGGCACCGTTCTCGACAATGCACCTGGCTTCACTTGCCTAGCTTGGCACCTTGTACCCCGCTCCCGGCATCTTGCTACCGGCCGCTGCTCCGGCTTGTCCTACGTGCACGTCCGCGCATCACTCCTTCTGGCATGGTAACCCATCCGGCTTGGAACATGCTATAAATTATTATAGTTTCAACATAAACATCAACTGAAGTGTTAACTTTATTGCCAACATAGCACAAAAATATTAAAGATAAATAACTAAATTGTGTCCTTTTTAAGTTATATAATTCCCAATACATATGGGTGGTCATTCCGAGTTGTTCGCTCGTTGACGATTGTCGCTATGCTGCGATTTGTTGCTAACTGCGCATGCGCATGGTACGCAGAGCGCATGTGCTAAGTTATTTACACAAAACTTAGTAGATTTGCTGGTGTTCGTGCGGCGCTTTTCAGTTGCACTGCTGATCGATGAACGATTGACAGGAAATGAGCGTTTCTGGGTGGTAACTGAGCGTTATCCGGGAGTGTGCTAAAAAACGCAGGCGTGTCAGGGAAAAACGCGGGAGTGTCTGGAGAAACGGGGGAGTGGCTGGCCGAACCCAGGGCGTGTTTGTGACGTCAAACCAGGAACTAAACGGACTGAGCTGATCGCAATCTGTGAGTAGGTCTGGAGCTACTCAGAAACTGCAAAGAATTATTTAGTAGCAATTCTGCTAATCTTTCGTTCGCTATTCTGCTAAGCTAAGATACACTCCCAGAGGGCGGCGGCCTAGCGTGTGCAATGCTACTAAAAGCAGCTAGCGAGCGAACAACTCGGAATGAGGGCCATGGTGCAGTATATGTGTACACCAAAACTGGGCACAGTATACAGTGTTTTGTATGCAGATTTGTTTTGGAACATACTCACATGCTATAAAGGGCGGAGTCAATGGTCCCGGCCCCATTACTATGCACTCACAGCATATGTGTATCCAGCCGTCAGAAATCCACAACCAAAACACTGTATACCCTACTACACCATATGTATGGGGAATTTAAAGATAATTTTTTTTTTTTACAATGAGGAATAATCAGGCAGGTCCTCATCTGCCAACATGGCCCCATATATTGCAAAGCCGCTGGTAGGTAGTGGGGTAGGCTGGGACTGTTGGGGTTGGGTGTGTGGATCGTACAAAGTGTTCAGAGGAGGGAGTAGATCTATGCGTGCCCAATACATGGATGCAAAATGTATGCGTTCATATTCAAGGAGCTGGTTGGGGGCCAGTTCCCTCATCTGATTTGCCATATAAGATCCAAACATATCTGGTGGTTTTGATAGGGGCAGTTTGAGCTGATCAAATATGGCTTCCTCTTCCTCCTGGGTTTTTCTTTGTTTTCTGCTACGATTCCACGTAGAAGAGGTGCGCTCTTCAACAAGGGGGGCCACAGAAGGAGCAGATGTGTTGCTTGGTTCAGCTGGTATTGTCACAGGGGTGGTGCTGGAGTTTTCCATTAGCATGGATGAATATGGCGTGGGAGTGACATTGACCTCAGAATTTTCCATCTGTATGTAAAAAAATAGAAAATAGAGTTAGAATTTAAATGTTTTAATCATTATTTTTCAATTTTATTTTTAGCTCCCTGCAAGCATTGAAGAGTGGCAAGCCGTGGCAGATGAGTTTGAAAACAAGTGGCAATTCCCTAACTGCGGCGGAGCAATAGATGGCAAGCACAACCGCATAAACCCTCCTGTCAACAACTGTATGTCCCCACAGTGCCAGATACACATAATATGCCCCAACAGTGCAGTGCCAGATACACTTAATATGGCCCTGCGTTGCCAGATACACATAATATGCCCCCAGCAGTGCCAGATACACATAATATGCCCCAACAGTGCCATACACATTATATGCCCCCAGAAGTGCCAGATTCACATTATATGCCCTCAGAAGTGTCAGATTCACATTATATGCCCCCACAGTGCCAGATATACATTATATGCCCCCACAGTGCCAGATACACACATGCCCCCGAGTGCCAGATACACACATGCCCCCCAGTGCCAGATACACATATGCCCCCAGTGCCAGATACACATAATTAATTTATTTTTATTTATTAACAGTTTCTTATATAGCGCAGCATATTCCGTTGCGCTTTACAATTAGAACAACAGAAATAGAACAAAACTGGGCAAAAACAGACAGACAGACATAGTGGTAGGCAGGCCCTGCTCGCAAGCTTACAATCTATAGGGAAATAGGCATTGATACACAAGGATAGATGCTACCTATTGCATAATGATCCACCAGAGTGCTAGGTTCTTAATGGGTTGTATGATATGATCACTCAGCAATGTTAGAAGACAATGTGAGGTTATGTGTACTGTACAGAGAGGATGTGATTAGAAAGAGAAGCATTGAAGGTTATGTCCCCAGCGCCAGATGCACATGCCCCCAGTGCCAGATACACATATGCCCCCAGTGCCAGATACACATGCCCCCAAGTGCCAGTTACACACATGCCTCCAGTGCCAGATACACATAATATACCCCCAGCACCAGATGCACACGCCCCAGCGCCAGATACACATGCCCCCAGTGCCAGATACACACATGCCCCCAGTGCCAGGTACACACATGCCCCCAGCACAAGATACACATAAAATGCCCCAGCACCAGATACACATATGCCCCCAGTGCCAGATACACATATGCCCCCAGTGCCAGATACACATATGCCCCCAGTGCCAGATACACATATGCCCCAGTGCCAGATACACATAATATGCCCCCAGCACCAGATGCACATGCCCCCAGCGCCAGATGCACATGCCCCCAGTGCCAGATACACATGACCCCAGTGCCAGTTACACACATGCCCCCAGTGCCAGTTACATGCCAGTTGCATTCCCCCAAAACTACACAGGGTATTGCTGATGAGACACACGGAAGTCTCTGTCCTTTTTCCCATGGGTCCTGAGCAAGATGGAGTGTTGGTAATATTTTGCTTCTGTTAGCTGGAGTTGAGAGCTAAAGATGGAGGAACTGGAGCATAGAAAGAATTGAGCAAAATATGGTAATTGTATCGCTGGCCTGTAACTGTATGTATTTGATTTAGTTTGTATTAACTGCTTACTGTATAAATTGTAACCATGTAACTATATATATATATATATACTGTACATTGTGATATAATGAATACATATCCTTTTAATAACAAATATATACATCAATGTGTGGGTGTATTGTTTTCTCTTAAGGGATGTAGTGTTTTGCAACGTACAGCGCACTTTTATCGTATATGGTAATAAGATGCGCCTGGCGTCCACAGTATATATTAGAGCGGGCATTTTAAATATTTGTTAGGCAGCAATTTGGCATTTACAATATATATATATATATATATATATACCAACAACGGCTCTCTGGGGTGGATTACGACTCCTCTCCCCTCTGCTTGAAGAACCAGGTGGCACTCCTCGGATTTATAAAGCAAGCGATAGATATATATATATATATATATATATATGTATGTATATATAATTAATACAGTCACTAACTCAGGGTTATAATAATGGGTATTATAGCCTAATACAGCTGTTAAAATGTGCCTGGAGGCACCCAGCATGTGGGGATGTAACGGTTTTTCCCTGGTGGAATCCCCAGTAATGGGTGCATTGTGCAATAATAGCCGCCCAGGTCTCTGATCACTGGCTGCAGATAATTGGGGCATGATTGTCACATGCTTCAGGCTATAGGCAGAACAGATGGGTGGAGGTTAGAGGGGGCATGGAGACCCCATCTCATCTTGCCTAACAGCTCTCACATTGTCACCTCACACGGGCCTACCAAAAATATTTGTGGCTTATTCCCAAATACAGAGGTAACAGCAAATATTTAGTATCACCTGAATTTATCAAGGAGGGATACCTCCATTCCCAACTGCAGTTGATACACCCATAGGTTTTTATGGGGAATGCAATGCTGACAGATTTACCAAGTTTTGTAATAACAGCTTACCGCCATCTGAACATGGCATTAGCTCATTGTAGCCTATGAATCACAGGGAAAGGGTTCGCGGAGAACCCTCCCCAGCAATGGCCGCCATGCATATGTGGTCAGCAGACTGCACATGCACACGAATTCCAGCACTGAAGTGAGCACATCGCAGGCACAGGCTCCTTTCGGAGCCTCTGCCGTTGCTGCTTCATACATTTGGCTGATGTATCTGTATCCTGTAATGCGATCTTAGGCGCTATCATCACTTCCAGATTGCATTGAAAATGTGATGATTGATAAATGGCCCTATCTGTTGTTACACCACTCTCAGTAGGTCTCACAGCTCATAGAAGGTAATGGACAAAATAATATAATGTTAGGGTATATTTAAAAAAATATATACTGTATATATTTTCTGCAATTTCTGGCAACATGTAACTGGGATAGACAGTTATTCCACTACCGTGCATTACTGGGGGCGAGAAGATAAGGCTGCTGTGTGCTGCAGAGATGGAAACTGACCTTTACCTACCTTTATTGTTTTCTATGTGCACAGATTTCATTAGTTATAACAACGAATGTAGGAGTACTCAGTATGGGTCTTATTGTATTGATAGACCTGTTATGTATTGAAACACATTTTTGTAAGTTTATGGTGAAAAGAAATAAGGCAATCTATTCGTTATCTCCAATCTTATTGCTGCACTGTTGGTCTTTATTTGAACATCTTCTTGGCACTACGGTTTCCTGGACGAATGAATTCACCACTTTTGTCCTGTATCATTATTTTTGGTGCCACACTTCTGTTACCTGTCCATCTCGCATCTTGATAGAGCTTTATATAGATTCACCCTCAGGCATAGAGTGATTGGTATAGTATGATTATTATTTTGTATTTATTGATGTTACTGTATGCTGTATTACTTGTATCTGTGGCATGAGATCAGATCACCTGGACCCAAGATGGTATACAATGGGATACATTTATCCCTCCTTATTTTCACTGCACAGACTTAACTGTTGATTACTACACTAGTAGGCTGAATTTATGCAACAGCATATTTAGGGATTACAATTCATGTTCTTTTGTTTTTTTTTGTTAAAGATGTTTGAAGTATTGAGTATAAAGTGTAAGCAGTAGTCACACAAACACATTGTAGTTAGACATAAAAAAAACAGCCGTGGGACAACTATCAATAACTTTGTCACAAACCTGGGTCGGGAGAGTTGGGTACTCGGGGATTCTTCCGACGGGCAGGAAGAGGAACCTTAGCTGGGTCGAAATAGAGACGGCCGGATATAGGTCTTCTTCATGCAGATTATAGGAATCTAATACTTGTGAGCGATGCTGAAGAACCCAGAATGAAGAAATGAGTGATGACTTGTGAGCGATGCTGAAGAACCGAGAATGAAGAAATTAGTGATGACTTGTGAGCGATGTTGAAGAACACTGAATGAAGAAATGAGTGATGACTTGTGAGCGATGCTGAAGAACACATAATGAAGAAATGAGTGATGACTTGTGAGCAATGCTGAAGAACACTGAATGAAGAAATGAGTGATGACTTGTGAGCGATGCTGAAGAACAAACTGTAATGCCAGAAGCAACGGAGCTCAGAGAGCTGGAAGTCACCGTGATGCTGGCAGCACTTTGCTTTGCGTTGCCGGGAACCTTGTCAGCGATTGGCGTAGGAGGTCCTGCTGTCCTCTCAAATGTTCATCCTCCATTTCTATCAACAAACACAAAGTGGAGTACAGCACACACCCCAATTTGTACATAAAATGTACTACCTACAGTGTCACGCAACACGTGTATGAGTATGAAAATATATTACTGTGTTAGCACCTTCACCCACAGCATCGCACAATACGTGTATGAGTATGAAAATATATTACTGTGGTACCACCTTCACCCACAGTGTCGCACAATACGTGTATGAGTATTAAAATATATTACTGTGTTACCACCTTCACCCACAGCATCGCACAATACGTGTATGAGTATGAAAATATATTACTGTGTTACCACCTTCACCCACAGCATCGCACAATACGTGTATGAGTATGAAAATATATTACTGTGGTACCACCTTCACCCACAGCATCACACAATGGCCCTCATTCCGAGTTGTTCGCTCGTTCTTTTTCATCGCATCGCAGCGATTTTCCGCAAACTGCGCATGCGCAATGTTCGCACTGCGACTGCGCCAAGTAAATTTGCTAAGAAGTTTGGTATTTTACTCACGGCATTACAAGATTTTTTCTTCGTTCTGGTGATCGTAGTGTGATTGACAGGAAGTGGGTGTTTCTGGGCGGAAACTGGCCGTTTTATGGGTGTGTGTGAAAAAACGCTGCCGTTTCTGGGAAAAACGCGGGAGTGGCTGGAGAAACGGGGGAGTGTCTGGGCGAACGCTGGGTGTGTTTGTGACGTCAAACCAGGAACAAAACTGACTGAACTGATCGCAGTGGCAGAGTAAGTGTCGAGCTACTCAGAAACTGCTTAGAAATTTCTATTCGCAATTTTGAGAATCTTTCGTTCGCAATTTTGCTAAGCTAAGATTCACTCCCAGTAGGCGGCGGCTTAGCGTGTGCAATGCTGCTAAAAGCGGCTTGCGAGTGAACAACTCGGAATGAGGGCCAATACATGTATGAGTATGAAAATATATTACTGTGGTACCACCTTCACCCACAGTGTCGCACAATACGTGTATGAGTATGAAAATACATTACTGTACTACCACCTTCACCCACAGCATCGCAGAATACGTGTATGAGTATAAAAATATATTACTGTGGTACCACCTTCACCCACAGTGTTGCACAATACGTGTATGAGTATGAAAATACATTACTGTGCTACCACCTTCACCCACAGCATCGAACAATATGTGTATGAATATGAAAATACATTACTGTAGTACCACCTTCACTCACACATCGCACAATACGTGTATGAGTATGAAAATATATTACTGTGATACCACCTTCACCCACAGCATTGCACAATACGTGTATGAGTATGAAAATATATTACTGTGCTACCACCTTCATCCACAGTGTCGCACAATACGTGTATGAGTATGAAAATATACTACTGTGGTACCACCTTCACCCACAGCGTCGCTCAATACATGCATGAGTCAGAAATGGTAGTCGAACACTGTGGTTGACCTTCACCAACAGCGTTGCACGATACGTGCGGTCTGACCGGCAGTGTCACAGTACTTATGACTACTTAAATAAAAATTGTATAGTACACTGGGGTACAGCACAAACAACAAAAAAATATTTTTCAATAATTATATTTTTCTGCTTTTTGTTTTTAGCATTTATTATTTTCATTTTACACTGAGGCCGAGCCACTGGATGGACGAACAGAGCACCCATGGACTGAAACAGCAGAACTGAAAGAGGACTGCTGGACTGATACAGCAGAACTGAAAGAGGACTGCTGGACTGATACAGCAGAGCTGAAAGAGCACCCTTGGACTGATAAAACAGAGCTCACAGAGCACCCATGGACTGAAACAGCAGAACTGAAAGAGGACTGCTGGACTGATACAGCAGAGCTGAAAGAGCACCCTTGGACTGATAAAAACAGAGCTCACAGAGCAGCCCTGGACTGATACAGCAGAGCGGAAAGAGCACCCCTTGACTGATACAGCAGAGCTCACAAAGCACCCTTGGACTGATACACCCCACGCCAAATATACACAGTACTGATGGACACCTCCGTCCAGTACACTCTCCACAGCCGGAGTGAAGATGACGCCGAGCACGGGGACCTTTACAGAATCCAAAATCTGAAGATGACGTTCGGCCTCTCTTTGGGATCAGAGTCTGGCTGGAAAACCCGAGCCGGATTCAGATACAGGCTTGGAGCTCAATTTTCGGGTGGGTCCGCTTCTTACAGATCCGGACCCACTCATCTATAGTCCAAACAGATTTATCTTTAAATCTCCCACCCAAAAGTACCTTTTAGGTTTACTACTTTGGGATCTATCAGGAGAAAGACAGACTTTAGTGTGCAGAACTTTCCCTGTTGCCATAACCAGAGCTCTTTGAGCCTGCCTTTGCTTTTGCCAGGAGTACAGGAAAGTATTCCAGTCCTGATGCATCTTGGTCTATAACTTGGCTGAAGTAGCGGGAATATCACAGAAAGTGACTATTTATAGGTCCAAACAGGAGATTGAGAATAGGAGCAAAGATTAATTCATGAGGTTTCGATGGCCATTGTGCTTAAGGGCAAATATATATGCATTAACAGCCTCTGGTGACTGAAGGTTTATACAGTAGAGTCAATTTCTAACAGTATTTCCCTCAACATTGTCCTCTAGAAGGTACTTGTCCTCTGGAAGATTTCTGATTTTATATCTGATAAAATCTTCTCAGCAGTTACTTGGATGGCTTTTTTTAGTTCATAGAACTTATTTTTTAAAAAATGCATGAATCCAGGATTCTTTCTGTGAGAAACTCTTCATGACCACCATCTTCAACAACTTGAAGGCAGCAAAATATGTATGAATAGGAAATCAATTTAGAATCATCAATTTCAGTAGAACAACATGAAAAACTAAACTTACAAGGGGGTCTAGAAACAAGTCAAAAGTAACTAAACTGACCTGTGCAAAATGTGATACCTGCAACAGAAAAACCTACTTCAAATGGGATGTAGTCATGTCGGTCACTATACCGATGCCGGAATCCCGAGCGCTGGACAGCCCGACAATCGGCATGTCGACTAACAGGGACTATTCCCTCTAATGTGGGAACAGAACTTGTGGCAAGCGCAGCAAGCCACCGAGCCCGCAAGGGGCTTCGTTGAGCTCACCCCCCAACCCCCGGCATTCTGGAGACCGGGATCCGTATGGTGACCTCCGGGATCCCAGATGTCGATCTCCCAATACCGACCCATTTATTTTAAACTTAGCATGCTTACTGTCAGATTTTGAATAAAGAAGCCAAACAGCATTGCCAATTTTTAAAGCTAATGCAACTTTATGGTGATTGTCTGCAGCCTTTTATAGAAATATCATGAGCATTGCATAATATCTCTTCTAACACATTATGGTTGTTTTTGTTATGGCAGCAGGGTTAGAAGTGTTTTGCAAGAAGGTTTGGATGATAGCCCAGATTGGCATGGATGAGTGCTGCAAATTATTGTAGTAGAATTCAACCGTCAGGACATTAATCAGTCATCCAGCAGATGGCAAATATAACAAAGTTATAGTTTTAGGAGTTGATTTGTAGGTTTAGTGAGAGACCACTGTACTGAAGACAGAAAGAGTCAATACGTTAATATTAAAATCTCTTCCAAACATCTAAATTGCACTCCTCGGTCACAGACCACATCATTATTTATTCCATGGAGTATTGCACTCTGCACAACCTCAAGGATTAAATGTAGGTTTATAGATTTTATTAAGTTACTAGTTACCAGACAGTCAAAATGGTGCAACAACATAACAGTAATGTCAGCGCGGCGTTTGTTCATGCCTGAACGGAGCAACACTTGAATTGTTCTGCCAGGCTCCATCTAGTGGCCGCTGGCGCTCAAAACACCTGCAATTCCCCCATAGAGGTGAGGAGCAGCGTTAGCCTTTTATTAAATAGGATTTACATAGCACACACATATTCTGCACCAATGGTAGGAGCCGCCGCTGCCCGTGTAGGAGAAAGAGAGATGAGAGCCGCCATCCCGCCCAGTCGGGTCTCGACACCTGCGCAATGGATATGGCAGGTGACGGGACTTGTGCATGCGCACAAGCGGTGGCTTGTGTGAGCATGCGCATACCTCTGGCTTCTATGGGCTGCATCAGCTGCAGCCCATAGAAGCCGGTCAGGGCTGACAATGAGGCTCTCTGCTTATCGCAGCCTTGTCTGGCAGTCCCGGAGGGAGGAAGCACCTCCCAAATGGGACTGCCTATCCTGTGTGTGACTGGCAGGTAGGACTTCCAATAGGAAGTCACTGCCAGTCACAGTGAAGCCAGTGCAGTCACGGACTGCATCTGGGTTAACTGTCGCTGGAGCATTTTACCTGGGGGGGCTGCAGTCCTGCAGCCTATAGGCAAAATCCACCACTGTTCTGCAGCACTGTATTTACATAAGTTCCTACTCCTTTGGCTCAATCTATGGGCCTATGGGGGTCATTCCGAGTTGTTCGCTCGTTATTTTTTTGTTGCAATGGAGCGATTAGTCGCTAATGCGCATGCGCAATGTCCGCAGTGCGACTGCGCCAAGTAAATTTGCTATGCGGTTAGGTATTTTACTCACGGCATTACGAGGTTTTTTCTTCGTTCTGGTGATCGTAATGTGATTGACAGGAAGTGGGTGTTTCTGGGCGGAAACAGGCCGTTTTATGGGTGTGTGCGAAAAAACGCTACCGTTTCTGGGAAAAACGCGGGAGTGGCTGGAGAAACGGAGGAGTGTCTGGGCGAATGCTGGGTGTGTTTGTGATGTCAAACCAGGAACGAAACTGACTGAACTGATCGCAGATGCCGAGTAAGAGTGGAGCTACTCAGAAACTGCTAAGAAGTGTCTATTCTCAATTCTGCTAATCTTTCGTTCGCAATTTTGATAAGCTAAGATTCACTCCCAGTAGGCGGCGGCTTAGCGTGTGCAAAGCTGCTAAAAGCAGCTTGCGAGCGAACAACTCGGAATGACCCCCTATGTCAGCAAGAGTTGTAGTTTTTCGAAAAATCACAAAATTACAACTCCATTCTCTAGCATGCCAGGCCTTCCCCCCACTAAACAGCGATGTGCTCACATGTTTAGGGTAGCTCCTGCCGCCATTTTTTAGGTTCCCGGGCCGCCATGTTTTGCGTGTCTGGTCCACCCCACAAACACAGACAGAGGCGTTTGCATAAATGAGGTGCCATCGCATCTCACTCTGTGTGCATGCGTAGAGCTGCTCCCACGCGTACGCACACTGCACAGGGGCTTCAGTATGTAAATGCATCATTGATGCATCTCATACTAAATTAGGCCCTATGTTCCCCTTCACATAAACACACATACATGCTAGCATTATTTCATTATTTTCTTTTTTTGTCAGAACCCAATGAACCCAGCAGTATGTTATTGGAGTGCAGGAGGAAACCAGAGCACACCAACGCAAAAATGGACATACTGTATACACACCGCACACATTTGGGTCGTGACTGGGATTTTTTAACTTATTACTTTAGTGCTGTGAGGCAGTAATACTAACCACTATGGCATCCATGCCTTTTATTAGCCTGATATTAAATCCCCCTATATAATCAGAAAAATAAATAAAAGGTTTACAAAAATTATACTATCACACATAAATTATGAAATCTCAATTTTTTTTCTGTTATCGTAATATTTTTTCTTCTATATTACTATCTTAATAAACCTCAATATTTATTTACGATAGTTTAAATTCTACTTACATGGCATATTAATTGTTGGAGGAAACTGGCGAAGCTGGAAGAAACCCTCACAAACACGGGGAGAACATGCAAGCTTTGTATAAATAGGACCCTGGATGGGTTTGAAATCATAATCTCAGTGTTGTGAGTCTGCAATGCCAATTGCAACGTAACAGGGTTGCAGAGAGCAGATGCACCATATGTATTACCATCACATACAACAGTGGATTACATATGATTTATATCCCGACAGCGATATCCCACCCGGCAGAATGTTGGCAGCAGGGCGAGTGTTAAGAGTCCCCTTGCGGGCTTTTTGCGCTCACCATGCTGCAGACAGCAGCGCTCACCACACTGCAGGCTCGGTGGTTCACTACAGGATCTATTTCTATCTGTGGGAATAGCCCTGCTGTGCCGGTATTCCGGCTGTTGGCATTGTCGTTTGTTGGGATTACGGCGTCGGTATCCTGTCCAGGATCCCGACAGCCGGAAAATTAACCGCATCCCACAACAGTCATTGCCTTATCATAATGCAGCACCATCTTTAGGTCCTCCTGTGGCCTCTCCTCCAACACCTTCCATGGCCCCTCTAATCGCCCAATATACCATTTGCTGGACAATTAATGTTGTACTGCATCTCAACGACTCTATAAGCTAGTTTTTCTTAGTAATTGCTTTGATATGGCGGGGCATTCATAGTTTCAGTGATGCCCAGCAGCTCCTCACTCCTAAGGAGTACACCTTGCAGATTGCATATTTGCAATCCTTGATAAGAACACTGGGGGTCATTCCGAGTTGATCGCTAGCTGCCGTTGTTCGCAGCGCAGCGATCATGCAAAAAATCGACATTTCTGCGCATGTGTATGCTCCGCAATGTGCACGCGCAACGTACGGGTACAAAGACCGTTGTGGTTGTGCACAGGTTCTAGCGAAGTTTTCAGTTGCACTGGCAGCCGCAAGAAGATTGACAGGAAGGGGGCGTTTCTGGGTGTCAACTGGCTGTTTTCAGGGAGTGTTTGCAAAAATGCAGGCGTGTCTGAAAAAATGCAGGCGTGACTGGGCGTTTGATGGGCGGGTGTATGACGTCAAATCCGGACACGAATAGGCTGAAGTGATCGCAAGCGCTGAGTAGGTTCAGAGCTACTCTGAAACTGCACAAACTGTTTTTGCAGAGCTCGGCTGCACATGCGTTCACACTTCTGCTAAGCTAAAATACACTCCCCAGTGGGCGGCAGCATAGCGTTTGCACGGCTGCTAAAACTAGCCAGCGAGCGATCAACTCGGAATGACCCCCCTTATCAGATATACAATGATTTGATTACTTCTTGGATTAGGTAATAATTGTTTTAACGGGTTCAGTATATTAGGCCGACAGTCATCATCATTATGTTGGCAGTGTTGAGTTCATCATTTCAACATTGACCATGTCGACACTGATAAAATGTCGACAATGTGGTTTTAAAGTAAGTCTATCAGTAACCCCTACTGTAAGCCTAACCCCAATGTCAGACATTGTCAACATTCTGTCCATGTTCATATTTTCCAGGTATCGACTGTCGAAGTCGAAAATATTGCAATACACACGTCACATACAAATTACAGACAGATGGCCGCCGTGCACGTACTTGTTCTGCCGTGCGTGCGCATATTTGCAATTTGCGTATGGTCGCTCCCGCGGTCCTGCGTATTAGAGCGTGGTATGAGTAATTATCGCATGGAAAAGCCATAAAAACACATTACATATTTAATCCAGATAGTGCAGAAGGTACACATAGTCTCCCTGCACCACACCAGCAAGTTACACTTGTTTAAATGGTATAAGAACAAAGGGATTCACCTTTACAGGATAGGAAGGGGACAGAACTAGGTTATACGGTGGTCTTTGGTATCCAGCTGTAGGGTATTTTAAGAGCAATATTCCGGTGTTAGTTTGCAGAAGATCGCATGCTCCTGCAAACAGTTATGCGCAGGAGCAGAATATAAATATTAACTGTATTTACTGTACACTTGATATGCGGCGGGAACCCAGATGATAACATCTGCAACTTGTCAAAGTCGAAAAATATTGCAGTACACACATCACGTACAAACTACACACAGATGGCCTCCGTGCGTGTACTTGTTCTGTCGTGCGTGCGCATATTCGCAATTTGCATTTGGTCGCTCCCGCAGTCCTGCGCATTAGCGTGTGGTATGAGTATTTACAGTAGTTTGTGAACGCGTGGAAAAGCCATCAAAACACATTACATATTTAATCCAAATAGTGCACAATGTACACATAGTCTCCCTGCACCACACCAGCAAGTTACAACAGTTTAAATGGTATCAGAACAAAGGGATTCACCTTTACAGGATAGGAGGGGACAGAACAAGGTTATAAGGTGGTGTTTGGTATCCAGCTGTAGGGTATTTTTAGGGTAATATTCCGGTGTTGGTTTGCAGAAGATCGCATGTTCCTGCGAATAGTTATGTGCAGGAGCAGAATATAGATATAAACTGTATTTACTGTACATTAGGTATGCGGCGGGAACCCAGAGGAGACCACTCACAGGTGCATCTGGAACAGACATCGCCCACCTATTCAAACCAACCTATGACCTCTCCTGTACTGTAAATGACCATCCCTGTGTCCAATGGACAAAGAGATTACAGTATCCATTGTGTTAAGTTTTGGAAGATTGTATAAAAGGAGCCAGCTGCAGGCCTGGTCACACAAGACTCTAAAAGTTATCTATCTAGATGACCGAGGACCAGACTGGGTAGCGCGGTGAAAACCAAACATGTATGTACCATTGACTGTAGCCATTATTCTTTTGTATTGTATTGCTTTGTTATTGTAACCCCCTTTCAGTAATAATATGTTGTGGTGTCGGAACCCGGCATTTTAAATACAAACTGGTGTCATGTTTTCCTTTCCCTGCTAAGGTTATAAGTGTATTACTATCGCATGCATAGCTGTTAAGGGTTCATGGTGTATCTTTGAGTGTGTACGTGCTGAGTGTACTTTGTACAGCCAGCGCGGCGTTTGTACGCAAAGTACGTACACGGTACGGGGCTCTGTATGCTAATGGTGTAATAAGTACGTAGGTTGAGGATTAAGTATAGCGGCCGCAGCAGCTCCATTTAAAGTGTATGAAACGCCTTTTTAAAGTGTTGCTTTTAATCCTGTATGTAAATCAGCATTTACAATTGGGGGCATCATCCGGTTTCCACATACTCACAGCCTAACAGGTCATAGCAGACTTAATCTATCAGCAAAGGGCGGAAAGAAGGTATCCTACGTAACCTTTTCTTTGTCGATGGATACACTGAAAACCCTACTTGTGTGCTGATTAGATGAAGTCTGCTCTGTATGGTCTGCAGAGGTGCTGATAGAACCCGTAAAACACAGGAAAAAAGCTATTTAAAAATCTGTGAAAATTTTTTGGCGCTAAAAAGCGTATACAAAAGGCACCCATACTTTGCATACCCTCTCACATTGTTGCCACAACACTCAGATTGCTAGATTCATTTAGATCTGTGTGAAATCGGATACATTTGTTGCTATATAATTAAAACTAAAATAACAGTATTTATGGAAGTAAGTGTAAAGACACAAACGCAGTTCTGGCCTGGTTGTAAAGGTTTATACAGAAAAAACCTGGGTGTTGTGTTAAGTGAACGATTATAGTTAGTATTGCTCACATTTATAGAGAATGTGTGGTTTGTTTATTGCGGATGCAAGGTTTTGTACACGTGTCTTGGACAAAGTACAGGACTGCGCACGCAGTGTGAAAGACACACATGGTCGCGTGTTTATGAAAAGTGTGTAAGAGTGCGGGTGCTAAGTGCAAATTACACAATAGTGTCGTTTAGTTAAAAGGTGGGACAGTAGCCATGCTACAATAGCACATAACTATCCGGTTTCTAAAGCAGATTAGTATAAAACTTTTGTTTAAACTGTATTGCCTCTGGGGGTAAAGCTGCCAATCAGAATGAGGGAAAAATTTCTGTACAGAAAAACAAAGCATATTTGAGTGAGTGAAAGCGGAGTGAGTGGAGCTGAACCCAGGAACTAAGTGGTCTAAGTGGCTGGAGTGGTAACACTGGGTTAGTAGAGGCCTGGTGGCCTAGGGTTCGCTACCTTGCGTGACTAAGTGGTCTTAGTGGTCTTAGTGATCCCATACAGCTAAGTGGTCTGGAGTGGTCTAGGCTAAGTGGTCTACAGCAATCGTAGGGTATATAGATAACTAGTATCTATAGGCTGTGCTATTGCATTGCATGTCTGTGTGTTCTACACAGCACAACGTGATACCATTGTGTCATATGCGCTGTGGAAAAGCATATGCAGACGTGATTGTATAGACAAAGGGGTTTTTCTTTGATAACGTCGGGAAATCTCCCTGGTGGGCTTCACTGGAAAGGGTGAAGGATAGTTATCTAATTTCTCTATTTTTCACCTTACAAACAATTAAAGTTGAAAGATACCGAAAAGGAATTTTTCGCTGCCTCTCTCAGGAAAATATTCCAACAGAACTTCCACCGAAAGAAATTACAGTGCTCTAAGGTCTGATAGGAGCCCTAAGTTGGGTACATCACCTTCGCTATCGACAGTGTATGGTAGTACCGGCCAACGTGGGTTGAAGCGCTCGGAGAACTTTCCCTGTCGCCTGATATTGAGTATTTTGGTATTTGTGGGAATAGCCGAGAAGGCAAGACCCACAAATTATGGGAGCCAGTTGCTCAACTAAGGGACGTATGGTAGCCAGGGTTCAGGCAGAAGAATTGCGGCCGAAAGGGTCAGCAAGGTTTATCATGTGTGAAAAATATGGTTCACACACGGAAGTTTTATGCAATGAGTGGGTACGTATGACTGACAAAGATAGGGTATCATTCCCTAAGGTGGGCAGCTTTGAACCAGAGGTATTGCAGAACTTAAGGATAAGGATATGTCTGATAAAATCCAGAAAACAAAGGATTAGACATACAGATTGTTTAAATTTATGGCAGCAAGAGGGGGATATGCAAAGGGAATTAGCTTGCGCAGCAGGTTCCAAACCTAGCGGGAAAACAATGGCGACCACACCACCACCACCATATATTGTTGGGGAGAAAGTGGCTACAAGCAATGGTGCATTGGTACAGGATAGGAATGTGATTGATAAATGTACTAACGCTAACACTTACCAGCTGTATCCCATTTAAAATTTTCCCCAGGATTGTGAGCAGGAAGATGATCCCAGCACGATATCGGCACTATCTCTTGCAGCCACCATACAAGATACTCAGGTGGGCATGGCCCAACCATCAAGAGTTGTAGCAAGGCCCCCTAGCGGAGGGATAAGCGAGGTCGTGTCCATAGGTAAGTACGGTACCATACATTATGCAGAAACTATAGCTCCCCACATTATAGAATCAAACCAGAAGGATGTAATTGAATTAAATCCTGTCAGGGTAATTGCAGTTCCCAACGGGAAAACTGACAATCAAGGAGTAACTCCCATCAGCAACATTGCCATGCATTGTCCCTGGTCCCGGGCAGTTAAGGTCAATTATGTCTGAATTTCCCGATCCCAGAAAAGATCTAGTCGGCTGCCAGAGATTCATTAAAGAGTTAGGTAACGCCAGTGCCGTAACTAGGCATTTTAGCGCTGTGTGCAAGAAACGACAGTGGCGCCCCCCCACACACACACATGTAAGATAGGGGCAGTGTGCGCCGTAGGCGCGCAAAAAAATTATTGGGGCGTGGCTTCATGGGGAAGGGGCGTGGCCACAAAATAATAGCAATTCATACTACGGTGCACAGTAGTCTACATTATTCAAATTACGCTGCACAGTAGCGCCACTACACCAGGTAGAGCCCCTTTTATACATTACAGCAGACAGCGTCCCCCTTTTTACACATTGCGGCAGACAGTCCCCCTTTTTACACATTGCGGCAGCCAGTCCCCCTTTTTACACATTGCGGCAGCCAGGCCCCCTCTTTACACATTGCGGCTGCCAGTACCCCTTTTTACACATTGCGGCAGCCAGTCCCCCTTTTTACACATTGCGGCAGCCAGTACCCCTTTTTACACATTGCGGCAGACGGTGTCCCCCTGAGAGAGAGAGAGAAAGAGAGAGAGAGAAAGAGAGATATACTTACCATCTCCCTGCTGGCAGTCAGGCTCCTCGTGCAGCTCCCTCGATGCAGGCAGTGAGGTGAGAAGGAGGGAGGGGGAGCAGGGAGCTGCAGCAGCGCTATGTCATTGGTAGTAAGCGCCACTGCAGCATCCCCCTCTCCTTCCGTATTGGCTGCCCGGCGCTGCTGTGGATGCTGGGATGGAGGAACCGCATCCCATAATCCACAGCAGCGCCGGGCAGCCATTACAGAAGGAGAGGGGGATGCTGCAGCGGCGCTTACTACCAATGACATAGCGCTGCTGCGGCTCCCTGCTCCCCCTCCCTCCTCCTCCTTCTCCGCTGCCCGGCGCTGGTCTCTTCTCCCTCCACAGCGCGGCGCACGGCGCACACAGCAGAGGCGGCATATAATGAGTCAATTTGACTCATTACATGCCGCTGGCCGTGCGCCCTCAGGGCAACTGCGCTGTGTGCCAAGCCCACTTGGCACACACGTAGTTACGGCCCTGGGTAACGCCCATGAGCCTACAAATAAAGATTGGTGAACAGTGCTACGAGTTTGTTTACCCTCAAATATTGACACCACGAAATTCATAGCAGACAGTAAGTTAGATGCAGAAGTACCTCTCACTGATGAATACAATCAGGAGAACGTAACGCAAATCAATCTGCAACTAGGAGTGTATTTCCCTACTGTTGTCAAATGGAATAAAATTTTCTCCATAAGACAAAAGGAAGGTGAAACGGCATCCGAATATTTCCATCGAGCACTGCAGGAAATAGCTAGATACACTGGGATCGAGGACATTAAAGATAATGTACATCACAGGGAGGTAGCTGTTGCTGTATTAATGGACGGGTTAAAGGAGGCACTGAGAACAAGAGTACAAACCTCTCTACCTAACTGGAGAGGTATCTCGGTGGCTGCATTGAAAGAGTCCACTGTCGAGCACGATAGGAACATCAGTAAGCACAGGGAGTTACAGGGGGATAAGCTGATGACGGTAAGTATACAGGCTCTTACAGTAAAACCACATCAGCCAAAATGCCAGACCCCTTCTGTTTGGAAAAGACCTAGAAAATGTTACGTTTGTAACAAGAAAGGACATTTTGCCCAGGATTGTAGGAGCAGTGGGACACATAACGTATACCGACCCCCTAGACCAGTATACGAACCACACTACAATTCGCATAATTGGGATCAGGGACCACCTAGGAGAAATTACGAGCCACATGCAGGGGAAACAAGGAGGTACCCACCAAGGAGAGATTGGCAGACCTCCGAAAATTCTCAGCTACTCCCCTCACATATTGTAGCTGCCAATGCACTGCGGGAGGGTTCCAATATACAATAGGGGTTGGGCCACACCTGTTGTCTGCAGCCAGTGAAATTGATTGCTAGCCTTGGTAGCGAACCTAAGGTCACGGTTGATGTAGCTGGTGTACCATTACCATTTCTTGTAGATACAGGGACGGACAGGTCAGTGTTGAATTCCACATCAGGTATAAAGACCACGGGAAAAATGATTTCGGCAATGGGAGTAACAAGAACGGTGCAACAATACCCTTTGAGTAGACCTGCAGAGATTACGATAGGGCCCTTGCAAACCAAACATTCTTTTCTGTTTGCTGCATCGGCTCCGACTAATCTACTCGGCAGAGACTTATTGTGTAAAATGCGGTGTGTCATATATTGTACTCCTGAAGGTGTCTTTTTGGATATACCTGAGAACCACGCTCAAGAAGTGCAAGATATATTAGACACCCCTCAAAGGCTAATGTCGCATTCTACTGTTATAGACAAGTGTCCATCAAAGGTAGAGGAAATGATCTCACAAATACCGGGTTCCCTTTGGACCAAAGATGGACAAGACACTGGATTGATGGCGAATGTAGCTCCAGTAGTAGTACAAGTAAAAGATGGTAGGATAGCTCCAAAAATCCCTCAGTTTCCTCTGAAGCCAGAGGTAGAATTAGGAGTGTACCCCGTCATAGAACGGCTGCTACAGCAGGGCATCCTAGTCAGGACATCCAGCACCGCCAATAGTCCCATCTTCCCTGTGAAAAAGAGTGGGGGGAGGGGTTACAGGCTAGTGCAGGATCTAAGGGGGATAAACAAGATAGTTGAGAGCCAATTCCCCATAGTGCCCAATCCAGCTGTCATCCTCATGCAAATTCCCTCTACTGCAAAATTATTCACTGTCATTGACCTCTGTTCTGCTTTCTTTTCTGTCCCTCTCCACCCTGACAGTCAGTACCTTTTTTCCTTTACATACAGGGGAGTACAGTACACCTGGACTCGTCTTCCCCAAGGTTTCATTGACAGCCCAAGTATTTTCTCCCAGGCTTTGCATGACTGTTTACAATCCTTTCAACCTGACAGTGGATCAGTACTAATGCAGTATGTTGATGACTTATTGTTGTGTTCTGACTCACTCGAATCGTCTTTGAAAGACACGAAACAGCTTCTGTTTCATCTTTCCCAAACGGGACACAAGGTTTCAAAGGATAAGTTGCAGTTGTGCCGGACCAGGGTCAAATATTTGGGACATTGCTTGACTCAAGGACTTAGACACCTCACTGCTGATAGAATACAGGCGATTCGCGACATGACTCTGCCACAAACGCAGCAACAGATCCGCACTTTCCTTGGAATGTGTGGGTACTGTCGAAACTGGATTCCAGGGTTCTCTATACTGGCTTTACCTTTGCAATAAATGGTCTATTCGAACAAACCAGAACGGATCTCGCACACAGATGAGTCCGAACTGGCATTTGAGAGACTCAAACAGTGCCTATCACAGGCACCTGCATTAGGTATGCCAGATTATGAGAAGCCCTTTGAATTGTACGGTACAGAAAGTGTGGGGTGCGTGGCAGGGGTTTTAACTCAGAGACATGGTGATGCCAGCAGACCGGTAGCTTACTACAGTGCACAGTTGGACACTGTAGCGCGGTCTCTCCCCACTTGCTTGCGAAGTGTTGCAGCGATAGCTTTGCTGGTAAGTAAAAGCGAGGACGTAGTGTTAGGACATGACCTGACCATTCATACACCTCATGCAGTATCAGCCTTACTAAACTCAGTCCAAACCAGACATGTCTCATCTGCTCGGTTTACAAAGTGTGAATTATCACTGATGGCCCCGATAAACATCACCATTAAGAGATGCAGCTCACTAAATCCTGCAAATTACTTGCCAAGTGTGCCTGGACAGGCACAAAGGGTGGAGGATGAGAATGTTGGTGAAGGAGGATTTAGTGCAGACACTGATAAGCATGATTGTATGGAATACCTGAATCAGACTTTCACAGCGAGACCTGACATCAGTGACAACCCACTGGAAGGAGTAGACTTTACCTTTGATAAAGATGGAAGCCATATTTGTTCATAAGACTCTATTTTGTTTGACATCTGACAAGCTGTTTCAAATTGTTTTCAGCTTAGAGCTGACACAGGAAAAAGTACAGACACTGCACTTTGTTTGAACCCATATTGTGAAGTTATGACCTATATCTAAGATATACTTTCCTTGCAGAAATATAATGTCAGCAGCTAGACGTGGAGGCTTCAAAAGGTATTTGTCAGTTTGTGGTATAGCAGGTATGGAAACATAACCAGACATATGTAGGTTACGAGCTTAGCAAAAGTCCCCAGTTGCCCCACATAAAACCACATAGACTTTACTAAGAAGATAGGAGTTTATTAACCAATAGGATAAGAAAAGTATGTTAACCAATAGAATTAAAGAGATCATTAACCAATAGGATTATGCTTTGTGTAAGGAAACTACGACACTGTATGCAAATGTGTATCTCTTTATAATGTAATGCTTTCAGGAAATAAAGCAGCTCTACTCTGTTATTCCTCACTAAACACACGTGGCTAGTTATTACAAAGGTTACTTTGTTGACTGGTCACTGGCTGCAGCCGTGTATGAACCTGATGCTGACTGACTGAATGCGTGCTTGAACCTGGTTAAGCGAGGGGTGCCCTTTCCTGGGGTTACCTTTATCAATCTGGAGGTTCCCAAACCGAGATCCACATCACCTGTCGAACAGCGGACGACTGGGCGGACGGTTCCTGGACTGAGACTCAAAACCCATGCATGGTACGTAGAGATATTTCTCTGTAGACTCTCATTCCGTTAACTGTCCAATCTGTTCTGCTGCAAGACAGGGATCGGGATCACTCAGTAAGCAGGTTGATTTTCTCATTTTCCTTCTATTCTCTTGCTCCTATGTGCTTATATATGTTACAAAGGTGTATGAATAAATGAATGTGAGTGAATTTTTCCTGAGTATTTAGAGTGTGTATACATAATCAACTGACGGGTTGTTAAACTGGACGTTGTTGCAGCTGCCTTCACTGGTGGTAGTGGCTCCTGGGACCAGTGTACTTGGTCTGTATACCTCAAATAAACAGGCAATTGAAGTGGCGTAGTTAAAACGTCCAATGAGCCTGGTCAGGATATCCGGTGCAGTAGCGATCCTATACGCATACTTAAGTAACCCATGTGGCACTTGAGGGCTGGAACACTGTCTTGTCTGTCTTATAAAGAGAATTAGAACGTAGGTTAAGTCAGTGTTACTGCAGTATAAATGTGTAAGATAGTGTAGGAAGACTTTAGAAAGAACTCGGAGTTATGAAACAGACATGTCCCATTGGTAAGTGTGTAGTACTCTTAGTAAAGGCGCACCACGATCAGACATTTTATTTACATTATATTTGTAGTCCAGGAGAATCTCCCCTATTTTCTGAACCTTGGGAAGAAGGATTTGACATATTTGTACCAATTTGTTGCCATTTCATTCCTACAGTAAGAGACATTGGAAGGAAGTGGTCAGATATACTTTCTGAATTGAAAGATTCAGAGCAGTATATTGTACACAATATAAGAGTCTAAGTTGTAATCACAGTAGAATATCATTGCATCTGACTTGCATACCTTGTTAGTACCATAAAGCACTTCCTGTCGCTTTAAAAATTATAGCGTACAGAGTTAAGAAAAAAAGAGGAACAAAAGTCATTTAAAACTTTTTTTTCTCTCTTCTGTGATCTGTAAACACAGACTGGTGCGAGCAATGGATGCAAGTTAAATGTCCTGTCAGGATTGTGTCTGCATAGCTATCATACATAAGTTAGGGGAGGGACATCCATTTGTTTTAAAAGCAGTTGTGTACTCTGCAGAAGAAGGGGTTTGGGAAAATAGAAAAAACCCAGATGATGTGTTCATATTGATGGGATGCAATTTCATTCCAAAGGATAGTGACATAGGTAAAAATTGGTTACAAATCACCTCTGCTCCAGGCAATTTTCCTCACAGTTATATCTCAGAGGATCCATTAGACCCAGGTTACTGATATTTCCCGGATTCTGAATACTTACTGGCCAATAAGTATGGGAAATACAAATACTTATCCTTCGGATGAAGCACCTCGGAGTGCCATGGACATTATGAAGAATGTACATGGTGAGCAATGCTTGAAGGGTATGAGGCGGTTGTTTCAATGGGCAGGATTGTCTATTGATGGCACTCTGGACCCAGACAGGTTGAAACAGATCAGAGTAACCTATGGGAGATATGTGAAGGATAATAAACTGGAGCGTAGGCTTGAGTTGTGGATTGACATGGGTGAATTACTTCAGTATGAGAAAGAGAAGAGGTAGACCAAATTCAGGAATAAATGTCCCTAATAAATTTGGATGACTGGGATGATGCAGACACATCAAGACAGAAAACAATGAGACGGAGAGGTCCCAAGAAAACCAAAGGGTATCCTTACTGGGCATGTCCAAATTGTGGACATTGTAACCCACCAGATGACACCATATGTCCAGTTTGTCAGACACCCTGGTCTTACAAATGTAAA
This sequence comes from Pseudophryne corroboree, assembly GCF_028390025.1. Classification (NCBI taxonomy): domain Eukaryota; kingdom Metazoa; phylum Chordata; class Amphibia; order Anura; family Myobatrachidae; genus Pseudophryne; species Pseudophryne corroboree. Next base: position 700,837,365 of record NC_086447.1, read on the forward strand.
CCCTGTGAAGGACCAAATGTTAGGAAATCCGGTTTAGGAAATCTATCAGTGAATGGTTGCCATTACTTAACAATAACAAACCTATAAAATATACTTGGAGATGCGGATGCCCTAAACTTATACATTGGCAAACTAAAGAGTGCACAGCATGTAATGTCAAAAGACCAGGAGTGCATCCTAAACAAACTGGATGTGTGGTCTCTAGTCTGGCATCTGCACCTCCAGCATATACTGTACCCGAGGGACCAGTCCCCTATGGATTGTATCCGGTATGTACACAAGATTCAATCACACCTGCTGTTGCAGCTGTGGATGGTAACGCAGCGCAGGCAGAGCGGCGCAGAACCACAACATGGTACAAGCCATGGACAAATACAGAACTGTTAACAATAGTCAAGGACATACCAGATATTAAACTTCAACCCATGGAGTTTCTTAGGCAGGTTAAAAGATTAAGAATGATTTATAATGCTACATGGCTAGATCTAGATGAAGTAACAAAAGCCTCTGCAGGAGATCTGATTGCAAGTCAAATAGAGCAAATGCAGCCTGACCCTCCAGGTGAAGCACTTGCCATACCTGGTGAAAACGAGCGCAAAGCTTGTGCTTCTGGCCAGACGTGGATAGAAAAATGTGAACTTTTCTGCAATCGCCTGGTAGAGAATGCACCAGCAGCACAAGAACACAGGCAAATTAAAACAGAATCAGTACAGCAGTACTATGATATCATGCATAGACGCCATACTGATCAAGGCTTTAATATGACAGCGCCTAGAGACATTAGAGTATTCAAGACTGCCTTCCTTAATGGTCTATCCACCGCCCTAAAGGAAGAATTGTACCGCAGCAGGCCAGAAGCAGGGATATTGGCTCCAGATGTGATGCTCACTATCTTGCGTGCCATTGAACATAATAATCAGGAAAAAGCTGACAAAAAGAAGTCAGCTTCACAGACTATTTATCTGGTACAACAAGCACCAGGTAAATTCCAACAAGATACCCAAAAACAGGGCTCTGATAACAGATTCAGATCCACTACTGAAACAGCAAGGAGACTGGGTCTGTGTTTTGCCTGCAATAAAAAGGGTCATCTTAAAAGGGACTGTCAGAAATGGAAAAATCAGCAGGCCAATTTGCAAAAACCATTTCAGAGCAGCCACAATTCCCTAGACAAGCACAAATCAGATTAGGAACACGGCCCTCGAGTGCCCACCTTTCCCTGCAGAGTATCTATGGCAAGACCCCAATGTAATTTACCTCTAACTCTTGATGGAGGTCCAACCATCAGGTGTTTGGTGGACACCGGGGCAGCCAGATCTGTAATAAGGAAAGACTTAGTGCCCAAAAATCTAATTTCAGTTGATCAAGTACCTGCTATAGGTTTACATGGTCAAACACAGTTACTACAACAATCCAAACCAGTTAAAGTTTCTGGCCCAGAGGGTAAATCAGTTGTCACACAGTTTCTCATATCTGAGGACTGCCCAGTAAACTTGATAGGAGCGGATCTTTTATCTGCCCTAGAAGCCTGTATAATATTTAAAGATGGAACTGTGTCGATTTCAACTCATGCTTGTGACAACCAAAGAATTGCTTTTGATACTTACATGTTTGTCTCATCTCAGGAGTGTAACTCCTCAAGTACTTCGCTTCCTGAATTGCTTCAAACATTACCACAGGACCTGTGGTCCAGCAGTAAAGTAGATGTGGGTTTACTCCCAGTAACACCAGTGGCTATCAAATTGAAGCCCAATGTACAACCAGTTAAAATGAAACAGTATCCCCTAAATAGTGAACAGGTGGAAGCGATAGGGAAACAAATTGTGGATTATGTTAAGACAGGGGTCCTTAAGACCTGCAGGTCCCCATGGAATACAGAACAACAGAGAAAACTACTTATACAGCGCCTCACCCAAATAGATAAATTAATATACCAAACAAATATAAAACGGGCTCCTGAGACACCGCGCTTGCCACAATTACTATGTGAGATGGATTAACAAACTGAGAAACAACAAAAAGTGGCTGCGCTGTGTATCAGCAGCTATGTAAAAGTAGAGAGCACAACGTGTAATATATTAAATATTTATTCTCATAATAGAATGTTTCTATTATAAGAATAAATATTTAATATATTACACGTTGTGCTCTCTACTTTTACATAGCTGCTGATACACAGAGCAGCCACTTTTTGTTGTTCCCCATGGAATACGCCTCTGTTTCCCATTAAAAAATGTTCCCAAATAGATGATAAGCCCTCTTACAGGCTTATACATGACCTACGGGAGGTCAACAAGAGGATGATCATAGATAGTCCTATTGTTCCCAACCCGCACACACTTCTCAACCAGATTCCAACTAGTGCTACAGTATTCACTGTCATCAATCTCGCCAACGCATTTTTCAGTGTGCCCATTACTGAGGATAGTCAGTTACTGCTAGCCTTTACCTTTAAGGGACAGCAGTACTGCTGGACAAAATTGCCTCAGGGAGGAGCAGTAAGTCCCAGTGGATTTAGCGAGGCTATGGCATTGGTCCTTCAGGAATGGGCACCAGAGAATGCGTCCACAGTACTGATACAATATGTAGATGACCTACGTTTGTGTGCAGATGACAGACAAAAATGTGAACAAGATACATATTCCTTGTTATTATTTTTACACAAAAAGAATTGCAAGGTATCCAAGGACAAGTTACAGTACGCACAAGACAAAATACAATTTTTGGGTCATTGTATTTCTGCTAATGCTAAACACATTACTACAGAGAAGAGAAATGTAATTTCATCAGTTAGACCTCCTCAGACACTTAAACAACTCAGATCCTTTTTAGGACTAATCACTTATTGCAGAGAGTGGATTGTAGGCGCATCACAGAAACTACAAGTGTTATATGATGCCCTAAAGGAACAAAATGCACAAGGTGCATTACTCATGACACAAGAACAGCTAGATGCTTTTTGTCAGTTAAAAACAGACATAATATCAGCACCAGCATTAGGACTTCCTGATTATGCAAGGCCTTTCAATTTGTTTTGTTGTGAAATTTCAGGCCATGCGCAAGGAATATTAACGCAGGTACATGGTGACAAACAGCGACTTCTAGCGTATTACTCAGTACAGTTAGACCCAGTCATACGGGCAGCACCAACATGTGTCAAGTCAGTAGCAGCAGCAGCGTTACTGTTAGACAAGGCTGCTGATATTGTTCTGGGTCATCCCTTAACTGTACAGGTGCCTCACTCAGTGACTGAAATTCTTAACCAAGCGCAGACTAAACATTTATCTGCTGCTAGACTAACCAAATATGAAGTAGCATTGCTTACACCATCCAATGTCACTATCAAACGTTGTACTTCTTTGAACCCAGCTACATTATTGCCGCTGGTTTCAAAAGAAGGGAATGGTGCGAGTGATGATGAAATGACAGGCACAGAAAACCAATCAAATTTTTCAATTTCTACACACGATCAAGAACATGATTGTATAGAGTTAATGACCCTTGAAACCGCAAGTACACCAGACATACCGGAACATCCTCTACTAAATGCAGATTTACATTTATTTGTGGATGGCTTCAGGTACTATGTGGATGGGGAACCGCATACAGGTTTTGCAGTTACCACAGAAACAGACATCTTAATACAGGAACCCTTGCCATCAGGTAGTTCAGCTCAGGAGGCAGAACTTAGGGCACTGATAGCAGCCTGTATTTATGCTGAAGGTCAAACAGTTAACGTTTATACAGACTCATGCAATACTGCTTTGGTATTGCAATACTGCTTTGGTATTGCCCATGACTATGCAGTTATCTGGAAGAGCAGAGATTTTATAGGTTCTTCAGGAAAACCAATAAAACATGCAGACTGTATTAGGGCATTATTTGCTGCCTTTCAATTGCCAAAGAAATTAGCAGTCATAAAGGTCAAAGCGCACACTAAAGAGGATACTGCAGAGGTCAGAGGAAATGCTCTAGCTGATCAGGCAGCAAAAGCTGCAGCAGTCCAGCCTCTGACAGACACTCAGGTGATGTTAACTGTCACACCAGAGTCATTAGACTTACAGTTATTGTGCAAATTACAAGCACATGCCTTAGGCAAGGAGAAAAAGGATTGGGAAAAATTAGGTGGGCGAATACACGGTGACAGATGGATGGTGGAAAACCGTCTCTGTTTACCACGCTCACTTTACCCAGTCTTAGCACAAATATTGCATGGAACAACGCACCAATCCAGAGATGCAATGGTGAGGATTTTAAACCAGCATTGGGTAGCACCAGGTTTCACACAAGCAGCACAGGCTTATGTTGCAGGATGTGTAACTTGTGCTTTACATTAAACAGGAAAGGTTGTGAAGGTACCAGCAATAAGTACCCCACAAACTTGCTACCCCTTTCAGAGGTTACAGATAGACTTTATCCAATTACCTAAATGTTCTGGGTATGAAAATGTACTCGTGTGCAAAGACCTATTCTCAAATTGGGTCGAAGCTTGGCCTTGCAGGGCAGCAAATGCTAAGACAGTTGCAAAGAAGTTAATGTAAGAAGTAATATGCAGGTTTGGAGTACCTGAAGTTATTGAAAGTGACAGAGGTACTCATTTTACAGGAGAGATATAGGGCAAAATTTTATCTGATGTAGGGGTTACCCAGGCATTCCACACGGATTATCATCCACAAAGCAGTGGTCACGTGGAAAGGACGAACTATACCCTACAATTGAAGCTACAGAAATTAGTGGCAGAAACAAGTAAAACATGGTTAGAATGCTTGCCCATAGCTCTTTTCTCAGTTAGAAATACTCCCAGTGGAAAGCATGGGTTAACGCCGTATGAAAACCTTTTTGGTACTGCAGCTAGGACAGGCTGTTATTTTCCTCAACAACTGCAACATGAGCATGGTGACTTAGCACAGTATGTAATACATATACAACAGCAACTAACCAAAATGCACAACAAAGTTTTTGGTTCTATTCCAGATCCTAACAAGTCACAGGAAACGCATGAACTGAAGCCAGGTGATTGGGTGGTCACTAAGAAACACGTAAAAAAGTCTCTAGAACCCAGATTTGAAAGTCCATTCCAAGTCCTGTTGACGACAGCCACGTTGGTCAAATTGTGTGGAAGGGATTCGTGGGTACATGCATCACATTGCAAAAAAGTGACAAATGAAGTATTATCCAATCACGATACACAATCAGAATGTACAGATATCATCTCATAAGCCCCAGACCAGACATGGGTCTGTGGGCATGTATAATGTGTTATTCCGTTCTTATTGTTGGCATGGTTATCCTTATATGGTCATTAATACTCGATCCATACTATTATGAGGAGTCACGTGACAGGGCCATAAATGGTAACCATACCAAGGGTAATGACACAAAGGGAAATATAAATGAATCATTAATCCTCCCTATTCTATCAGAAATGTCTACTGCTATGACTTCACCAAATACTCCAGTAAATGCATATAAACCTAGAAGATGCAAATCAGTAGGTACAATAAGGAACAACTGTAAGCAAAAGACTGCAGTAGAAGAGTGTATTTGTAGGTATTGTGGGTCTAATTCAGAGGCAACATGCAAAGAGTGGTGCAAGGGTGACCCCTCGCACACGGTACAAACACACCCTCTCGATACCTACCATACATTACTGGGTAAAGGTGCAAACCTTTCAGACTGTTGGATTTGCAGTCACGTCCCAAGAGGACAAGGAAATGTAGGATTTGTCCCAGTGCCCGTCACATATGACATGGTCAAAAATCGTGGTTGTGGAGAACACACTGCACCCCCTTATGATATGACCAAAGCTCCAGCTTTAATAGTAAAAAGTTATCATTTTACTAAAGAACAACAGGTAGTGTGTATAAATAAATCTGTAGGAGAAGAAACAGCCAAACGATGGCAGGATGGGTACCTGATGAAGGGACTGATCTTACTGGAATAAAAATTTTTGGGGCCACCACAAGCTGTACACATATATTAAATATAGATAATCCAAAAAACCTTTGGGCCACAATAGCAAAAATGGTAGGGTTAAATGTCTCTGAAACATTGGACCGATTCCATGACAGGAAACCAGGAGAGGAATATCCTTGTGAACTCTTGGACGAAGCAATAATATATGCATTGTGGGATGAGTCATACACTTTACCTAGTGGGATCTATTACATTTGTGGTAGACGGGCTTATAAATGGTTATCATACAATGCTTTTGGAATATGTTTTATAGGTACACTCATTCCTGATGTAGTTACATTAGATCATGAGGATATGAAAGAACAATTTACATCCAAGGTGACACCCCCAGGCCAGAAACTGACCAAACGTGAAGTCAAGACAATAAGCAGGAAATATAAGCATCTCTTTACCTTAAGTACAGGCTACAAACTGGGATTGGGTTTTGGAAACATAATTACATTTGGTATGTGGGGATCCACTGCAAATCAGAAAATGATCCAGGCCTTGGGGGATATAATTGACAATATCACTGAAATATATGATAGTACCTTTAGGTATATTGGACATGAGCTCCAAGCTGTCCGAACAGAGCTTATTCAGCACTGCATGATTTTGGATTACCTTACAGCAGCTTCTGCAGGCTATTGTGTCACATTACAAACTGTATATGGAGTTAAGTGTTGTACTTATATAACTAATGATACTAACCCAGAAGATATTATAGATGAAAAGACAAATGAAGTAAGTTGAAAAATCATTTCACTTTTGACCATAACTACACCAGTGTAATTCCAGACTCATACTTTTCTTGGCTTTCATGGTTAAATCCAAACAATTGGTTCCAGGGCATAGGAGGATGGATAGCAGGAATATTGCCCATTATTGCCAAGATGCTTGCTTTGCTATTAGTAAAATATATTGTTGTAAAGATTATTGTGTGCATAATACAAAAGATACTTACACAAAGATCTTTTTCTGTCCGAGGTGTTTCTGAAACTGGAAAATCACAACCAATTTATCTGGAACTTCTGGGAGACACCACCATATACAACTCCACTGCATTCTACTGTGATACCTGCCACACCAGATACACAGAAGCTTCCAGCTGTCCCAATTGCTATGACATGATCTAAAGGAACATTGCTATCACAATATGAAGTTATAAACATTTTCAAGGACTATGAACATTATAATGATTTCATCTCGAGAAAACGCTTCTCCTTTGTGAACTTTCTCTTGTGGTTAGGAATAAGAGGATAGGGAACATTGGTTCTGCCCGAGCATAGGGGTATTGAATGGACTAGCCCACATCTGGAGTGCCCTTATGGTACACCAGTCCTGAAAGTAGGTGCCCCTATAGAATCAATGACCAGGTAAAGGAAGGGTAGCGTAAAAGTAAAAATTAGAAACAAAGAGGGGAAGTTGATAAAGATGGAAACCATATTTGTTCATAAGACTCCATTTTGTTTGACATCTGACAAGCTGTTTCAAATTGTTTTCAGCTTAGAGCTGACACAGGAAAAAGTACAGACACTGCACTTTGTTTGAACCCATATTGTGAAGTTATGACCTATATCTAAGATATACTTTCCTTGCAGAAATATAATGTCAGCAGCTAGACGTGGAGGCTTCAAAAGGTATTTGTCAGTTTGCGGTATAGCAGGTATGGAAACATAACCAGACATATGTAGGTTACGAGCTTAGCAAAAGTCCCCAGTTGCCCCACATAAAACCACATAGACTTTACTAAGAAGATAGGAGTTTATTAACCAATAGGATAAGAAAAGTATGTTAACCAATAGAATTAAAGAGATCATTAACCAATAGGATTATGCTTTGTGTAAGGAAACTACGACACTGTATGCAAATGTGTATCTCTTTATAATGTAATGCTTTCAGGAAATAAAGCAGCTCTACTCTGTTATTCCTCACTAAACACACGTGGCTAGTTATTACAAAGGTTACTTTGTTGACTGGTCACTGGCTGCAGCCGTGTATGAACCTGATGCTGACTGACTGAATGCGTGCTTGAACTTGGTTAAGCGAGGGGTGGCCTTTCCTGGGGTTACCTTTATCACCTTCTACACTGACGGTAGTTGCCACAGATGGACAGAATCGGGAGACTTGTGCACTGGATATGCAGTTGTAGATGACGAAGGTATCATAGAAGCTGAACCCCTGGTCCCACCGCACTCAGCACAAGTTGCTGAGTTGGTCACCCTAACCAGAACGTGTGAATTGGCCAAGGGTAAGTCAGCTAATATATACACAGATTCTAGGTACGCCTTTGGAGTAGTGCATGATTTTGGGGCCCTATGGCGCCTCAGAAATTTCATGACGGCAGCTGGCACACCTGTTGCGCATGCTTCCCACATCAAAAGGCTTTTGACAGCAATACAGGAACCAGACAGAGTGGCTGTTATCAAGTGCAAAGCACACACTTACAACCAAGACCCAATTTCACTTGGTAACAGCCGGGCAGATGAAGCTGCTAAATCAGCAGCAAGCACCCCCATACAAACGAACATCACATCACTGATGACATTTAACATGATCAACACACAACAATTAATCGAAATGCAAAATTTGTGTTCCCTACAGGAAAAGGCAGTCTGGAGGGCAAAGGGGTATGGCCAGGAGTCCTCAGGACTGTGGACAGGTGGACACGGTAAGCCAGTGGCCCCCAGAGCATATCTTCCAAGCCTAGCTGAGGCAGCACACCGTCTGACTCATCTGGGCAAAGAGGGTATGTACAAGCTGGTAAGAGCCTACTGGTGTGCACCAGGATTCTCTTCTCATGCAGGTAAGAGAGCAATGACATGTTTTACTTGCTTGAGGAAGAATATTGGAAAGACAATACCAACAGAGCCATCCCATATCCCTCCTACAGATGGACCTTTTCAGGTAATACAAATCAACTTCATACAGTTACCACCCTGTAGGAATTTGAAATATGTGTTAGTTTGTATTGATGTATTTTCCAACTGGGTAGAAGCGTTCCCTGCTGCCACAAATACTGCTACGTTCACAGCAAAGAAAATTGTGCAGGAATTTGTGTGTAGATATGGTATCCCTAGAATAATTGAAAGTGACAGGGGTACCCATTTTACAGGTGAAGTCTTTCAGGTCATGTGCAAACTGATGAGAATTAATAGCAAGCTGCATACTCCGTACCATCCACAGGCGAGTGCAAAGGTAGAGAGAGTGAACAGCACTATTAAGAATAAGCTGAGCAAATTAATGGCTGAAACTGGATTGTTGTGGCCAGAAGCTTTGCCACTAGTGTTGTACAGCATCAGAACCACTCCCAGGTCTCCACTTAGCTTATCACCCTTTGAAATTCTTTTTGGTCGACAACCTCATGTAATAATAGACCCCCAGGATGATTTGAAATGTAATAATGAAGTGACTGTGAAATATTTGGATGGGATGAGCCAGCAGCTGAGAAATCAACAAAGAAATTTAAAGCTGGTGATTCTTGAACTACCCAACAGTAATTGTCATGACATTGAGCCTGGGGATTATGTGATGATTCGAAATTTCTTATGCTCAGGTTGCCTCATAGACAGGTGGGAAGGACCATACAAAGTCTTGTTAACCAGCACGACAGCATTGAAGGTCGCAGAAAGAGAGACTTGGGTCCACTCGTCCCACTGCAAGAAGGTCGCTGACCCGGAGAGAACTCATGACAAAGAGTAGAGTGTAGAGAACCTCGTATCACTGGAGTGTTTGTTCCGGGAAAGTTGAGAGGCAGGACTGTTGAAGGGCATCTGAGCACAGAGAGCAACTAGATCTAGAACGGTTGTCGCACCATTTTCTTTTTTCACCTCCCCCTGCATTTTCCTTTCTTTTCTCCTTCTTATTTTCCTCCTTTCCCCTAACGAAATGGATCGATCACAAGAGACTGCGTTTCGGGTTCTGTTAGTAATTCTGGTTTTGATCAGGACAGTGTGTTTTGGTGAGGGTCCCAGAGAGGTCGAGCAGGGATCTGGAATGGGTTCTGATGGCGAGTATGAATTTGTAGGATCTCAGGAGCAGCACATCACTCTAGTAAAGGCTGGCATCAGTAAGCGCTCTGGTAGTCATGGAGCTCGGAGGCACTGTGAAGGGAAATTGTCTGCTGAACTTGTACGCCTAATAGCCAACAGTGGGAGGCATTTTCGGTATAGGTATACTCGTGGAAGCAAGACCATGTGGGTTGGAAAAGTATCGTCGGGGTATTGTGCTCATATCATCCAGCCCGATACTTGTACTGAGCAGATGGGAGAACTAGGGATTGGTTTCTTTACTTGGAAAGTTTGCAATATGGTGATGTTATATTTTGTCCCCTAGGTTCTCCCAGATGATGCCTATTTCATATGTGAGAGGAAGGCGTACAAGTGGCTTGCCCCAAGCTCAGAGGGATTGTGTTATATTGGGAGAGTACTACCGGAGGTCATGAAAATAACCCATGATAAAATGAAAGACGTTCACCGTAGTGCTCAGGCTCCTTATACTCATACTCACTATGAACACATCATCAAGAGACACCTCATAGATAGGGCAGAGCACGCAGCCTCTGATTTGATCCACGAATCCACCGGGATTCAGTTCCTTCTCGCATTAGACATTACCCGTACTGCCAGAGGAACTATAAATTATAGGTATATCCATGCGCTAGCGAACTTGATAGATAATATCACTGAGATGTATGACGACACCTTCAGGTATACGGGAAGGGAGTTACAAGCTTACAAGAAGGAATTGATTCTCAGGTTTAGGAGAGTGGGCTCAAAATGTCATTACGAGTGTGGGGAAGTTTCTCCTTTATATCCTGGGAGTCGTCATAATTATTGGTTTGATATTTAGGTGTGTTCAAATTCTAATGCGGCGCAAGCACGGCACAAATTTGATGAGTCTAAGGAGCGAGGGCGCTGTTATAGCAGCAAATTTAATTTACAACCCATCCATAGAGACAGTGTTATGACAAGGATTGCAAATGAATTTCATGGCCTGTTTCTTTCACCGTTTTTCTTTGTCTCCCCCTCTGCCCAGATACATCCATCCGGAAAAGACATCAGCCCTACCAAAAATGTTTATGTGAATGTATTTTTATATATGTGTCTTATCTTCATCTCTGCAACCTCCAGCTAATGGCACACATAGTCGACAGGTGATATCCACATATACTAGCACCATAGCCAGATTAAGGGGGGGTAGCAGGGCATACAGTACCCAAGGCCCCCCCCCCCCAGACAGAGCACACCAAATTCGCTAGCTTTCCCTCTCATGCAGTAGCAGAACCAGACATCCAGAATGCGAGGAGGGCAGAATGCATTGCAGCAGAGTATCAGGTTTTATGAGCTACCGATTGGGCTTTCTGACCAGAGGAGAGATAGGAGGGTGCAGAGAGCTGTAAGTGACACAGGGATCCCAGCTTCTCCTCCTCCCTGCCTGGGTGTCTAGGTCCTATGTAACCTGGCATTATTCAACTATTAGTTTAAATCTAATATACCCCATTGGATTAAATTTAATATACACAATCCATACATCCTAACATGACTCAGTCCTGGAGGGATAACATGCTATATTAAGTTATGATTGCAATCACCTGTGTTGAAACACCTTTCATATCTATGAAATAGTTCAACACAGGTCACACCAATCATATATTAAGAAGGAAGTCCAGGTAAACAGCATTTTATCCCTCCTGGATTAGGTCATGATGGGAGGAATGCACAATCTAAAATACACTCCCCCGCCTTCCACCAGGGCCCCCTTGTCTTAAGTGCCCCAGGCACCCCCAAGGCTTAATCCGGCCCTGACTAGCACTCACATATGTTTCCCCCTCCATGTATCATCAACTAACTGTGCACCCCATTTGTTGGAACAAGAAGCCGAAAAGAGCTTGGTAGTGTTTGTTGGCCCATTTACAGACCCTTAATACGGGATGAGAAGGGTTTAATGTATACTTCACAATACCTCGAAGCTTATTTAGAACATATACAGCACGATGATACATGCCCCTCAGACATGGATTCATACACACATGCTTTTACTATCCCACTAGGTCATATATTTCCCACCTACAACTATCCCCCGACCATCCAAGCTTCTGTAGATATTGTATAGATATTTTTCTGTTTATTGATTAGATAGTGGCAGTTATTGGTGACTGCCAAAGGGTGGACTGTCAAAGTCGAAAAATGTTGCAGTACACACATCACGTACAAACTACACACAGATGGCCTCCGTGCGTGTACTTGTTCTGCCGTGCGTGCGCATATTCGCAATTTGCGTATGGTTGCTCCCGCGGTCCTGTGCATTAGCGCGTGGTATGAGTATTTACAGTAGAGTTTGTGAACGCGTGGAAAAGCCATCAAAACACAGTACATATTTAATCCAAATAGTGCACAATGTACACATAGTCTCCCTGCACCACACCAGCAAGTTACAACAGTTTAAATGGTATCAGAACAAAGGGATTCACCTTTACAGGATAGGAGGGGACAGAACAAGGTTATAAGGTGGTGTTTGGTATCCAGCTGTAGGGTATTTTTAGGGTAATATTCCGGTGTTGGTTTGCAGAAGATCGCATGTTCCTGCGAATAGTTATGTGCAGGGGCAGAATATAGATATAAACTGTATTTACTGTACATTAGGTATGCGGCGGGAATCCAGAGGAGACCACCCACAAGTGCATCTGGAACAGACATCGCCCACCTATTCAAACCAACCTATGACCTCTCCTGTACTGTAAATGACCATCCCTGTGTCCAATGGACAAAGAGATTACAGTATCCATTGTGTTAAGTTTTGGAAGATTGTATAAAAGGAGCCAGCTGCAGGCCTGGTCACACAAGACTCTAAAAGTTATCTATCTAGATGACTGAGGACCAGACTGGGTAGCGCGGCGAAAACCAAACACGTATGTACCATTGACTGTAGCCATTATTCTTTTGTATTGTATTGCTTTGTTATTATAACTCCCTTTCAGTAATAATATGTTGTGGTGTCGGAACCCGGCATTTTAAATACAAACTGGTGTCGTGTTTTCCTTTCCCTGCTAAGGTTATAAGTGTATTACTATCGCATGCATAGCTGTTAAGGGTTCACGGTGTATCTTTGGGTGTGTACGCACTGAGTGTACTTTGTACAGCCAGTGCGGCGTTTGTACGCAAAGTACGTACACGGTACGGGGTTCTGTACGCTAATAGTGTAATAAGTACGTAGGTTGAGGATTAAGTATAGTGGCCACAGCGGCTCCATTTAAAGTGTATGAAATGTTTTTTTAAAGTGTTGCTTTTAATCCTGCATGTAAATCAGCATTTACAAACTGCACCTGGACCAGACATCGTCCACCTATTCAAACTGACCTATGACCTCTCCTGTACTGTAAATGACCATCCCTGTGTCCAATGGATAAAGAGATTACAGTTCCCATTGTGTTAGGTTTTGGACAAATGTATAAATAGCCAGCTGCAGGCCAGGTCACTCTCTCAATCTCTGAAGATCATCTACCTTGATGATTGAGGACCGGACCGGGAAGCGCAGGCGAACAAACGTATGTACCATTGACTGTAGCCTTTTTCTCTAATTGTATTGTATTATCATTGTAACCCCCTGCTAGTAAAGATAACCATTGTGGGTTGGACCTCAACATAGTTTTTGAAATACAATTGGTGTCGTGTCCCATTTCCTTGCTAAGGTTTAAAGTGTATTTACAGCCACTCAGGCTGCTGCATTGTGCTAACAGCGTGTAGGCCTGTGTACGCAAACTGTATAGTCACTACGCCCTTTCGGCGTATGTACGCAGAGTGCGTACACGGTACGATCTTGTGTATGTAAGGTTTGTGAACAATATAAGGGTGAAAGGTTAAATACAGTGGCCGCAGCGGCTCAATATTAAAGTGTATTAAGTGTGTTTAAAGTATAGCTTTTTAGTCCTGTAAGTAAATCAACGTTTACACACCATATATAAACCATGTCAACAACATAAATGTTGACATTTTTATGTAGACATTATGACTGTCAACATTGTCACTGTCGACAATACCTTATGACTACAAACTATTTTGACTATTACCAGATTCTGATCCATGTTGCTTTGTGCACTTGCTGCAGATTTATTGGCTACACATTCATGATATAAATCCTCTATTCCATTATTAGAGTAAGATCTGGTTGTCAGGAATCTGCATTCTCCATCGCATAACTTACTGTGGAACTACAGGTTCCAGCAGTTCAGTTCCAGTTCCAGTTTTCAGTCTACTGCAGCCTGGAGTACACAGTGCTTTAGCTAACTCAGTGGCGCACCCAGGGGGAGTTTCCGACCACCCAGAAACCCCTCTCCACCAAAAAAAATATATATATATATTTCTTTTTAAGCTGCATGAGTATTATTAATAGCTGTCTAGCATCCTCTGCAGCCTGTTTTCTTCCTGGTGGCACTTGTAAGTGCTTAAAAAAGTTTACTTTATTTTAATTATAGTACATATATATCCATGTGCAATTTGTGCATACATATATACACATGTATATACATACATATAAACACACACACATATGATATAAATACATGCGTATATATACATGTACTGTATGTGTGTATATATATATATATATATATATATATATATATATATTAAAAATGTAGTTAAATACTTGCACACTCCAATATTCCAACAGTTCTGGTGCTCCTTTAAGTCTGCTCCATTAGGATCCAGATAAATAGAGAAAATCTTTGAGAAAAGAGCACTCAATCAATCATATAATTAAACTTAGCTAAGTCATCTAATTCTGTTTTTTGGGATGCATTACTATGGAAATATCATGTAGGCATTGACGATGCCACACTTTCTGGAACTGTTTTTTTGATTTTTAATGCCTGAGCCACCGTGATTTATTGTTCATTCACCGCTATGCCCTAAATGTGGGTGATAATAAAAGTTTAATTATATGATTGATTGAGTGCCCTTTTCTCAAAGATTTTTTCTATATATATATATATATATATATATATATATATATGTATGCATGTTTAATATGCTATGTGTATATGTGTGTGTGTATATATATATATATATATATATATATACACACATATAGGTGTAGATATGTATATATATATATATTTCTAAGAATAAAACATAATGGAAAAAGCGCTCATAGCGCAGACTGTTTATTCAATTTAAAAACAGTAACAGGTCCACGGACAAATTGTATAGGACTCGTACCATATAGCACACGCTGTGGGCTGGTTACCACACGGTTCAAAGAAAATCCACTGGCACAAACTGCATACCCGCTGGCTGCCACCCGGGACCACACACCGAGACGCCGGCTATGGTATAGCCGTGACTCGTCGGGAAACCTCTCTGGATCAGACAGTGGGAGCAGCTGCACAGGTGGACACAGTGCGTCAGACAGGCCACGCCCCAACGCGCTTCATATCACACTTCGTCAGGAGGCTGGCCTGTCTGACGCTGAGCTCATGTTTTATGTCCCTGGGCTGTGTGTGCGCATCAGCCCACACTGCTCAATTAGTGGCAAGCACAGCTGAGCACTATTATGGCTCCAGGTAAAAGTGTTTAAGACATGCCAATAAAGCACTTTTTTTTCCTAAAAACATAACAACAGAACATTTTTAACACTTTTTAGCCTAATAGCAGCAACTTTTAGCTTAAAAGACCATACATAGATCACAGGCAATGAATAGCAAATACTAATGAACATTTCATGACATGTACACAAAACACATACATATAATGCCATATAAAATATATCTATAAAAAATCTTTACTTATAGGAAGGAGATCACAGTAGTTAGATTCAGGGAGTGCACACAGAGAGAAGGTACCAGAAGATACTTCAGAACACTAAACTCTACACAACTGACAGGAGAACTTTCTCTTAAGCATTTCTCTCAGTTAATCACAGCTAGATCCCTTGTTACATGTTGCTTAAAGCAACAGTAACCATTATTCGTTGTATCACTTAAGATCATTTCCAGCTATTTTGTTACCTACTGCACATATTTGTAACAGTATTGCTAATATTGTTCAAAACTGCTAGCAGACACAGAAAGACTGATCTTTATATTTCTGGCCTCAAGGGTGTCAGTAATGTAAACTATATGTCCCGAATAGCAGCTGTCACAATCAAGGGGAATAGAGAAAATATCAGGTAGCTAGATTAGACATAAAGGTACTAGTAATAATCAAAAGTAAAATGATGGAAACAGAAAAAACAGCAGAACGAACAGAGGAATTTATCAGTGACTACCAAATCATGTCTTGATAATTCTGCAGTACAAAGATAGGAATTTTCTTCATATTTTTCTCTCTACCCCTATATTCTCATATTGGTGTACTAGAAGCAGGGAGAAAGTAACTATCCAATTATTTAACCCTACCACGCTTATCTCTGTCTGATGAATGGGGTGATCTCATATGTTTCATTTAACCCATTAGGAATCAGAGTGTCTAGAGACAGGATCCAGAAAGTTTCTCGTCTCAGCAGTTGTTCCTCTCTGTTTCCTCCATCCTTATTTTGAGCAACATGTTCAATCTCCATAAACTTCAATAAACTAGGGTCAGCATTGTGGCATTCTGTAAAGTGTCGGGGGACACTATGATTTAGAACCCGGTTTTTTATGTTCCGGGTATGCTCTAAAATTCTAATCTTCAAGACTCTTTTGGTTTTTCCCACGTATCTTAGTCCACATGGGCAACTCAATACATATATGCAAAAAGGTGTGTTACAGTTAATAAAAGACCTGATGTTATTGGGAGATCTCTGCTTATTATTTCCAGAAAACGTCTTTTTTCTATTTTCTGCATTATTACATACCTTACATTTCCCACAACTAAAGAAGCCTTTTAGACCATCCAGGAATTTTTTTTCCATATTTCCATGAACCTTTTTTAGTTTACTCTTAGATATCATGGATTTGATGGTTTTAACCTTTTTGTAAATGATCTCTGGTTTGCTGGTAAGTTCAGGTCCCAGGACTGGGTCTAGCTGGAGGATATGCCAATTTTTTCGGACTATCTTTTCCAGCTCTCGGAATCCTGCACTGAATTGTGTGACTAAGGGGCAAAATAATTTCTTTTGATTCTCCCTTTTCTTATACTGAAGTAGGCCAGTCCTTTCTTTTAGCCTAGCTTTTTCTCTAGCTGTTGACACAAGTTTTTCTGGGTAGCCCCTTTCAGTAAATCTATCAGTGTACACCTGAGCTTGTTCATCAAATTTAGATACATGGGTGCAATTCCTACGAAGTCTAGTGTATTGGGACAGGGGAATGTTTTCCTTCCATTGCGGAAGGTGACAGCTAGTGTATTCTAAGTAGCTGTTACTGTCTACCTGTTTGAAATGTGTGGAGGTTTCAATAACACCAGAGCTTTGAAAATTTTCTGTTGATAATACCAGGTCCAGGAACTCAAGACGGTTTCTACTAAAAGTACCCGTAAATTTTAAATTGTATGAATTAATATTAATCTCTTTTAG
The DNA here is from genome assembly GCF_028390025.1 of Pseudophryne corroboree. Taxonomy (NCBI): domain Eukaryota; kingdom Metazoa; phylum Chordata; class Amphibia; order Anura; family Myobatrachidae; genus Pseudophryne; species Pseudophryne corroboree. Next base: position 700,854,810 of record NC_086447.1, read on the forward strand.
AAAGTCATTCCACTCTGGCTCGGTGACCTTCCAGACTATTAATACATCATCATTTCTGGGCAACTGGAAACCCCCCCTGCGTTTGCCTATGAGTTTACATTACTGACACCCTTGAGGCCAGAATGATAAAGATCAGTCTTTCTGTGTCTGCTAGCAGTTTTGAACAATATTAGCAATACTGTTACAAATATGTGCAGTAGGTAACAAAATAGCTGGAAATGATCTTAAGTGATACAACGAATAATGGTTACTGTTGCTTTAAGCAACATGTAACAAGGGATCTAGCTGTGATTAACTGAGAGAAATGCTTAAGAGAAAGTTATCCTGTCAGTTGTGTAGAGTTTAGTGTTCTGAAGTATCTTCTGGTACCTTCTCTCTGTGTGCACTCCCTGAATCTAACTACTGTGATCTCCCTCCTATAAGTAAAGATTTTTTACAGATATATTTTATATTGCATTATATGTATGTGTTTTGTGTACATGTCATGAAATGTTCATTAGTATTTGCTATTCATTGCCTGTGATCTATGTATGGTCTTTTAAGCTAAAAGTTGCTGCTATTAGGCTAAAAAGTGTTAAAAATGTTAAAAATGTTCTGTTGTTATGTTTTTAGGAAAAAAAGTGCTTTATTGGCATGTCTTAAATACTTTTACCTGGAGCCATAATAGTGCTCAGCTGTGCTTGCCACTAATTGAGCAGTGTGGGCTGATGCGCACACACAGCCCAGAGACATAAAACATGAGCTCAACGTCAGACAGGCCAGCATCCTGACGAAGTGTGATATGAAACGCATTGGGGCGTGGCCTGTCTGACGCACTGTGTCCACCTGTGCAGCTGCTCCCACTGTCTGATCCAGAGAGGTTTCCCGACGAGTCACGGCTAGCCGGCGGCACAGTGTGTGGTCCCGGGTGGCAGCCAGCGGGTATGCAGTTTGTGCCAGTGGATTTTCTTTGAACCATGTGGTAACCAGCCCACAACGTGTGCTATATGGTACGAGTCCTATACAATTTGTCCGTGGACCTGTTACTGTTTTTAAATTGAATAAACAGTCTGCACTATGAGCGCCTTTTCCATTATGTTTTATTCTTAGAAATCAATCCTGCTCCAGGAGTCCGGAGCCTTCATTGGGAAAGTGCTGCAGTATTTATCCTATACCTGTGCTACAACTCAGAGGTTTCTGGTGCTTGTAATTTTCTCTACTGTTGAGAGAAGAAGGACTGCCAGCACACCTGCACACCTTCTAATCGAACTGATATATATATATATATATATATATATACATACACAGTATATAGTGGGGGGATAAGGGTACCGGCGACTTCTGTTGTGTGAGAGTGCAAAGACTAATGCTAAAATTTACGATTTATAAGCCAAAAAATATAAAATTGAACAAACAGTTTTAATAGCACATATAAAATAAGATACATCATTTTTTTTTCCGAAAGAATAGAAATAAAAATCCAAGATCAGATAAAAAGGTAAGGACTTAGCTTTAAAATAGGCAAGGGGGTCACTGCAGGGAATCCAACGCGTTTCGTCACACCAGACTTCTTCAAGGGCCCCTTTTTATATGTGCTATTAAAACTGTTTGTTCAATTTTATATTTTTTGGCTTATAAATCGTAAATTTTAGCATTAGTCTTTGCACTCTCACACAACAGAAGTCGCCGGTACCCTTATCCCCCCACTATATACTTTTTTGGCAGAACTGTACCAGTATTGCAATCTTAAGGGGTGGCAGACACCTCTAACAAGGTTTGTGTGTTTTTAGTATCTTTTAGCAATTTTTTATTACTGAGATCATACCCCACAAGTGGCGCTGTATCATCTTTTGCAACATATATATACACAGACACACTAGTTTTACGGACACAGCATATACTGGGTCACCTCAGTCCCCACCCCCGTGCTTGGCTCCACCCAGTTCTAGAAACCCCCCCATGCAAATCCTGTGTTTGCCACTGTAACTCACAGCTGATCTGAACACCCAATCCAGCGGGGTGTTTTCTCACAGAGATGCAACATCCAATCATCACAGACCAAGGGGTATAAACTCCAGTTCCTGGCTCAGTCTCATCGCCTTGGACAATGCGTCACATCCTTTGAACAGGCGGCTCCTGTCTTCAGTCCTCTGTCTGCAGAGATTCTCCAGTGTATTGGTCCTGTGGAACTACAGGTTCCAGCAGTTCCATTCCAGTTCCAGTCTGCAATCCCCTGTTTCCAGCGATCCTCCTGACGGATTGCACCTGAATGAGGAGGGGGCAGCGGTGCTGGGAGAAGGATGGTTAGAAGGTTGGAGGAGATTTTAAACTAGGAGCCTGGGGGGAGGGTTTAGCTAGAAACTACGGGTCATGCAGTGAGAAAAGTGGGGATGGCGGTAGTAAACGAAATGGGGGAGAAGTTGGGGGGAGGGTAAGAGCAGGCGGTAAGGTTACTAACATGGGTACTAAAAGGGATTTTACCAAAGCACTAACCAATGACGATTACAGGTCATCATTGCTACATAAGGTGAAAGATGTCCCTAACGCAAGGGAAAATACTTATCTTAGTTGTATGTATGTAAACGCCAGAAGCATTACTGGTAAAAAGGGTGAACTAGAAATACTTGCAGCAAGCAAACAGTATGATATTATAGGCATTACTGAAACTTGGTGGGATGAATCTCATGATTGGACAGTCAATCTGGAGGGCTATACACTGTTTAGGAGAGACAGACTAAATAAAAAGGGTGGAGGGGTGTGTCTTTACGTAAAGCCGTTTTTAAAACCTGATATACGGGAAGATATTCAGGAGAGGACTGTAGACACTGTCGAGACATTATGGGTAGAAATTGCATGCGGGGAAAAAGGAATAAAAAAGTTAGTATTGGGTGTATGCTATAGGCCGCCTGGTATCAACGCATCTGATGAGGAATTGTTACTAAAGCAAATTGAAAGAGCAGCAGGAGTAGGAGACATAGTAGTGATGGGAGATTTTAACTATCCAGAGATAAACTTAAAAAACGATTCATGTGATACTGCTAGGGGAAATATGTTTTTAAACACACTTAATGATAACTACTTAGTCCAACTAATTGAGGAACCAACTAGGTACAATGCAATCTTAGACCTGGTATTAACAAACAATGGGGATTTGGTATCAGGTATTATAGTAGAGGAACCCATATGAAACAGCGACCACAATATGGTCACATTCAATATCAGTTTCCATAAACAGCCCTATACTGGCTCAACTAGGACTCTAAACTTTAGCAAAGCAAATTTTGAAAAGATGAGGGTATTTTTTAGGGATATTGAATGGGAAGGTTTGTTTTTAGGAAAAAATACTACGGAGAAATGGGAGGTACTAAAATTCCTGCTAGCTAAAAATACACTCAAATTTATTCCTATGAGTAGCAAAAAAAGGAATAAAAATCATAAACCGATGTGGCTTAACAAAAAGATTAAGGAACTTATGGGCAAGAAAAGGCGAGCATTTAAAAAATACAAATCTGACGGGGAAGCAGAGTCATTTCAGCACTATAAGGAATGTAACAAAATTTGCAAAAAGGAAATAAGAGCGGCTAAAGTAGAAACTGAAAAACTAGTAGCAAAGGAAAGCAAAGCGAATCCCAAAAAATTCTTTACATTTATTTATTATTTATTAACAGTTTCTTATATAGCGCAGCAAATTCCGTTGCGCTTTACAATTTGAAATAACAATAACAAACTGGGTGATAACAGTCATAGAGGTAGGAAGGCCCTGCTCGCAAGCTTACAATCTATAGGGAAATAGGCATATGTACACAAGGAAAGGTGCTATCTATTGCATAGAATGAGAAGACATGTGAGGATATGTGTGGACTGTACAGAGTGGATGTAATTTGATAGGAAGGTTTATGAAAGTTATGTGGGTGGTTCAGGAATTTGATACGCTTGCCTAAAGAGGTGAGTTTTGAGGGAACGCTTGAAGGTTTGGAGACTAGAGGAGAGTCTTATTGTGCGTGGTAGGGCATTCCACAGAGTGGGTGCAGCCCGATGAAAGTCCTGCAGTCGTGAGTGGGAGCGAGTAATGAGTGTGGATGAGAGACGCAGGTCTTGTGAAGAGCGAAGAGGTCGGGTTGGGAGATATTTTGTGATAAGCGAAGTGATGTACGTTGGTGTAGTTTGGTTAATGGCCTTGTGTGTGAGTAAAAGTATTTTATATTGAATGCGGTAGAGTACAGGTAACCAATGGAGGGACTGACAGAGTGGATCTGCAGACGATGAACGTCTAGCGAGGAAGATAAGCCTCGCCGCTGCATTCAGAATGGATTGTAGTGGTGAGAGTCTCGTTTTGGGAAGACCAGTTAGGAGACTATTGCAATAATCAATGCGGGAGATAATGAGAGCGTGGATTAGAGTTTTAGCAGTGTCTTGTGTAAGGTATGGTCGTATTTTGGATATGTTTTTTAGATGCATGTAACATGATCTTGAGACAGATTGAATGTGGGGAACAAAGGACAGATCAGAGTCAAGGATGACACCTAGGCAGCGAGCTTGTGGGGTAGGGTAGATAGTCGAGTTTTCAACAGTGATAGAGATATCAGGTTGGTACCTACTATTGGCCGGTGGAAATATAATTAACTCTGTCTTTGAAATATTAAGTTTGAGGTGGCGAGATGTCATCCAGGATGAGATGGCAGAAAGGCATTCAGTGACACGGTCCAGTACAGATAGGGACAAGTCAGGGGAGGATAGGTAGATTTGAGTATCATCTGCGTACAGATGATACTGAAAACCAAAAGAGCTGATTAGTTTACCAAGAGATGAGGTATAGATAGAGAAAAGCAGAGGACCCAAGACTGAGCCTTGCGGTACTCCAACTGAAAGAGGTAGCGAAGAGGAGGTAGATTCAGAGAAGCGAACACTGAAGGAGCGATTAGATAGGTACGATAGGAACCAAGAAAGGGCTGTGTCTTTAAGACCTAGGGATTGTAGTGTCTGTATGAGAAGAGAGTGGTCTACAGTGTCAAATGCAGCAGATAGATCTAGAAGAATAAGTAGTGAGTAGTGGCCTTTAGACTTTGTAGTGACCAAATCATTAACCACTTTAGTCAGTGCTGTCTTTGTGGAATGTTGGGAACGGAAGCCTGACTGAAGTGGGTCCAACAAAGTGTATGAGTTAAGAAAGTGTGTGAGTCAAGTGTAGGCAAGTCTCTCAAGTAGCTTAGAGAGACAAGGGAGCTGAGAGATAGGGCGGTAGTTTGAGAGAGCATTAGGGTCAGAATTTTGTTTTTTTTAAATGGGAGTAATCACTGCATGCTTGAAGAGTGAAGGAAAAATACCAGTAGAGAGAGAGAGATTACAGATGTTAGTTAAGGTAGGGATGAGCACCAGAGACAGAGCTTTACTTATTTGTGAGGGTAAAGGATCAAGAGGAGAGGTAGTAGAGAAGCAGGATGAGAAGAGTGATGATACTTCATCTTCATTTGTAGGATCAAATGAAGAAAGAGTGCTAGAGGGTTCAGGTAAAGAACGGAGCAGGTCACTGGCTGCCGAAGAGCATACCATTTCATCTCGGATCTTATCAATCTTCTCCTTGAAGTAGGAAGCAAGATCCTGTGCCTTGATAGTGGCTGGTGGGGTAGGTGCGGGAGGATTCAGAAGTGATTTAAATGTATTAAAGAGTCGTTTGGGGTTAGAGGCTTGAGCAGAGATAAGAGTTTGGAAATATGTTTGTTTGGCAGTGTCCAGGGCATTTTTATAAGAATGGTAGACTGTCTTATATGTGAGGAAGTCACTTGAAATACGAGATTTACGCCACTGACGTTCAAGTTTTCGTGTGAGTTTTTGTAGTTGTCTTGTTAATTTGGAGTGCCATGGTTGACATCTAATTACATTAATAGCAAGAGATTAAAGAAGGAGAGTATAGGCCCTTTAAAAGACAAGTTGGGAGTCTTAAGCAAAAATGATAATAACATAGCGGACACACTAAATGAGTTTTTTTCAACAGTATTCACTAGAGAGGACCCATTTCAGGGACTGACACACAATCTCAATAATGAGAATATCCCACTGATAGGTACTTATTTAAGCGAGGAAGTAGTCTGTGACCGATTAAAACATTTAAAGATTAATAAATCACCAGGGCCCGATGGTATTCACCCAAGGGTTCTAATGGAGCTTCACTCTGAACTGGCAAAACCGCTATCTTTGATCTTTAAGGATTCAGTTATATCAGGTATGGTTCCCAAAGACTGGCGTATAGCGGAAGTAGTGCCTATATTCAAAAAGGGAAGTAAAGCTGAACCAGGTAATTATAGACCAGTTAGTCTTACATCTATAGTGGGGAAAGTATTGGAAGGTATTCTAAGAGATAGTATTCAGAAGTTCCTTGAAGTCAATAAGGTCATTAAAAGGAATCAACATGGGTTTATGAAGGACAGATCCTGTCAAACCAACTTACTTGGCTTTTATGAAACAGTAAGCGCAAACCTAGATCAGGGTAAAGACGTGGATGTAATCTTTTTAGACTTTGCCAAAGCGTTCGATACTGTACCACACATGAGACTTATCTACAAGCTACAAAAATCAGGGCTAGGAAGCACAATATGCACTTGGGTCAAAAACTGGTTAGATAATAGGGAGCAGCGCGTTGTGGTTAATGGATCTTTTTCAACTTGGACTGAAGTGCTAAGTGGTGTGCCGCAAGGCTCAGTATTAGGACCGCTATTGTTCAATATTTTCATTAACGACCTAACAGAAGGTCTAGAGAGCATGGTGTCAATTTTTGCAGATGATACCAAATTGTGTAAGGCTATAAATACAGAGGAGGATGCCGAGTCTCTTCAGAACGACTTAGTTAAATTAGAAGCATGGGCAGCCAAATGGAGAATGCGCTTCAACACAGACAAGTGTAAGGTAATGCACTGTGGTAACAAGAACAAAAATTACACCTACCTACTAAATGGGGTTAAATTAGGGGATTCTGTACTGGAAAAGGACTTAGGTGTCCTCATAGATAGCAAGCTAAGCAGTAGTACCCAAAGTAGGACTGCAGCAAAGAAGGCTAATAAGATATTAGCATGCATAAAATGGGGTATTGATGCTAGGGACGAGAGTATTATACTCCCGTTATATAAATCACTAGTGAGGCCACACCTTGAATACTGTGTACAATTCTGGGCACCGTACTACAAAAAGGATATCCTGGAGCTTGAAAAGGTACAGAGGAGGGCGACCAAACTAATTAAGGGCATGGAGACGATGGAATACAAGGAAAGGCTTGAAAGACTAGGCATGTTTACATTGGAAAAGCGGAGACTAAGAGGGGATATGATCAACATCTACAAATATATAAGGGGACAATACACAGAGCTTGTGCGGGACCTGTTTTTGGTTAGATCAACACAGAGGACTCGTGGACACTCGCTCAGGTTAGAGGAGAGGAGATTCTGCACAATACGGCATAAAGGCTTTTTCACGGTAAGGACAATACGTGTTTGGAATTCCCTGCCCGAGGGAGTTGTAATGGCGGAATCTGTCAACATCTTTAAGAATGGGTTAGATAAATTCCTAATGGATAAGGATATCCAGGGGTATGGTGCATAGTCATGCATTATAGTTACTATAAATAGGGATAAAATGCAACGGCTGACAGCAGCATCAGTCAGACATTTTAGTCAAATCATCATGCATAGGAGACCACAAATAGGTTGAACTCGATGGACAATTGTCTTTTTTCAACCTCAGATACTATGTTACTATGTTACTATTTCTGGCATTCCCAAGTTGTTTCCCTGTTCCAGTGTTCCTGTGGAACTACAAGTACCAGCATCCATTCCAGCTTTCCTACGAGTCACATTCGGTGTACAAGTTCTCCTGGTTCCTGTGTTCCTGTTTCCAATGGTTTCCTTGTTGTCATTCATCAGTCTTCAGTTTGCTATGAACTCCAGCCACAGTTTGCCACAACAACTTGCAGTAAGAGACTTTCTTCAGGTGTTCTTCCATTACTCAGCCTGTGCACCTGATTACCAGCATCTAGCATTGTGCATTGCATTCAGCACTTAACAACTTGATGTGTTAAGGGCCCTACACATTGGCCGATCCGCCACGAGCTGCCCGACGGCGGATACGGGCGACCCGGCGGCGGGGGGGCAGTAATGGGGTGAGTGAAGTTTCTTCACTCCCCCCGTCACGCGGCTCCATTGAAGTGCAGGCAAATATGGACGAGATCGTCCATATTGGCCTGCATGTGCAGCCGACGGGGGACCAGCGATGAACGAGCGCGGGGCCGCGCATCGTTCATCGCTGGAGCCTCCACACTGAAAGATATGAACGAGTTCTCGTTCATATCTTTGGCTGATGTCGGCTAGTGTGTAGGGCCTATTAGAACTGTCTCCTGCTAGGGCCTTGCTTGGCTTAAAGACGTGTGCTTCTACAGAGACTGTGTGCTTTGATTGCTATTTGTTATATATCGGAGTTTCATTTGCTGCATCTGATTTCATTATTCCCTTATTATTTATATCAAGTTACAAGTTCATCTTCATTGCTCATTTGTTACCAGTGACTTTTGAAATATTAATTTATCGGATTAAGTTATTATTCATTTTCCTGTCATCCGTTATCCCTGTGTGATAATAAATATCAAGCGCACATGCGCGGAACTTTTCGTCAGTCTCCCTGTTTCCTCTATCACTCCTACACTGACCCACTAGTGCCCCCTCTGGGGACAGACAAAGTTACAGAATCCTGACACTGGTTACTTACTGTGGAGGCTTTTAGAGTACACTGAACTCATTGGGTGGTATTCAAATGATATATCACAACCAATCTCCTTTCTAAAGTGATCCCAATTATCGCGTATATCACTTGCATAGTAGTCTGGTTTAGCTGCATAAAGGGTTAGGGCACCTCGGTACCCCGGGGGTAACGGGCTGAAATGATTACCACGCCCGTTAGCCGAAACAGAACAGGTGTGGAAGGGGGCGGAAAGAATTGAATACCGCCCACTGTCATGTTCATGAAATCAGTAAGACTTGTGCTTTCTAGCATATGGGCTTCCGCATTGTGAGTGGGAGCATGTGCATGTGTTCACCTGTATGCAAAGTTGTATGCATCTCTGCAATCAGACTACCCTTATTCATACTCTTGGTTTCATATCCTTAATGAGCATCAGTGCACATGTACAGCAGCCCAGTTACACTTCCCAATTACACTTCTGTGCATAACCTGCAATTCTGTCTACAAGTCCTATCAGAACTTCATGTATGTGAGAACGCCGGTCTCAAGTGGAGATACATGTTCTCCGCAGAGATGTGTACACTTGATTCAGCACCTTAGACAGAGCAAAAATATAATCTGTTGGAATTAGAAGATGTGTAGACTGTGGCCTCAAAGGACTGGACACAGAGGTGTCACTGAGTCTGGTGATGCCCAGGGCACACTCTGTATTCCCCCCATGTGCGCCCAAAAAAGGGGGCATGGCCTAACTTAAAAGGGGCATGGTCTCATGGAGAACATCACTCCAGAGGCATGCCCAGCATCCCCGGAGACTAATGCCTGAACTGACAGATGTTCCTCTGTGACAGGAGCCGAGTACAGCAGAAGAATGTCACACTGCAGCACCAGGGTGTGACCCACAATCCGTGCATCCCCCCTAGTGATGGCACTGGATGTAAATGTTCAGCAACAATACTCAGGTAAAGATGATCAGATGATTAAGGAAGCTAATATGTGGCAATAAAATATATCCCACACCATCAAATCACAACCACTGGACTGATCCACTGACACAATGCAGGATGGATCTATGACACAGAAAAATAATAACTTGATGGCATTCACTGTGACTTGATGGCACCCAGAGCAAATGTTTTTGTTTTTTATGTGAAAAATACAAAACAATCAGTAAAAAATGTATTAAGGAAATATACACACACAAGAGGGCTGCAGGTAAATGGGATTTGCTAATCCCAACTACAGGATCAAAGATGAAAATATCATAGATCAATTAAAAAAATTACATTTCTTTAAAATGTCACTAGTAATACCTACAAAAAAAGTATAATACTAGCAAAACCACAAAATAATTCTTATTAGAAGTGCACAGATTGCTATACATCAATCAATATGCAAATTTAACAAAGAACCACAGGGTATTTTTATTTTTTACTCAAGGTCGATTTGGGTCGATGTTGATCAATTTTTGGTAGCTGTTGGGTTGATTTTTGATCGATTTTGTGTTTCAGGGTCTAAATCACACATTTACTAACAGATGATTTTTGACACATTGAAAAAGAAAATATGTCACAAATCATCCTTCAGTAAATGTGGGATTTAGGGATATATTTACTAAAAGTCAATCTGGGTCGATGTTTGGTCGATTTTGTATTTCAGAGTCTAAATTCCACATTTACTAACAGATGACTTTTGAAAAAAATTTTACACAATATCAAAAATCATCTGTTAGTAAATGTGTGGTTTAGACCCTGAAACACAAACTCGACCAAACCTTATTTTGAGGAATATCTTTGATGAGTTTGATTTAATAATAAAGCCTACAAGTGGGCGCATTGCGTGGCTCCAGCAATGGCAGGAACCGGGTGCACCCCACGTGGGAGCCCGGCGGTGGCAGTAGCAGGGTGCACTCCATGTGGGAGCCTGGCAGCAGCAGGGACAAGTGCAGGTCATATCGCACATGGGCACCCGGCGGGTCACCGGCAGGGACGGTAGCAGCATCTATAAGTGCAGCAGGCTGGTCACTTCCTTAGCCTCCTGCTGCGCTCGGCTGCCCTGTCCTGTTTTCTATGCGGCGCTCCCAGCTACGAGTTTGCCTGCCAGTGCCGCGGGGATTCGGGAGCGCCGCAACTCGGATCAGTGAAGATCCGACCTGTGGCGGCTGACAGGGGGCCCTTTTAGAAAGGGGGGCCCAGGGTACTTACCCGGCTCTGGCTGCTGTAGTCCATCTACTTCAAGTTTTTACTTGCTCTATTTTCAAAGCAGTTCTTTTGCAGACCACTGTTGTTTGTTATATCAGTTATTGTTACCTTCCGACCAGTTTGTACTAGTCTTGTCATTCCCCTTTGAACTCTCTCATTAGCAAGGTATTTTCCCCACATTTTGCTTTTGCTGATCACTGGATGTTTTGGTTTTGCATACTGTCAGGGTCTCAGTAAGGGGGTAATTCCAAGTTGATCGCAGCAGGATTTTTGATAGCAATTGGGCAAAACCATGTGAACTGCAGGGGAGGCAGATATAACATGTGCAGAAAGAATTAGATTTGGGTGGGTTATTTTATTTCTGTGCAGGGTAAATACTGGCTGCTTTATTTTTACACTGCAAATTAGATTGCAGATTGAACACACCCCACCCAAATCTAACTCTCTCTGCACATGTTATATCTGCCTCCCCTGCAGTGCACATGGGCCCTCATTCCGAGTTGTTCGCTCGTTCTTTTTCATCGCATCGCATCGATTTTCCACAAACTGCGCATGCGCAATGTTCGCACTGCGACTGCGCCAAGTGAATTTGCTAAGAAGTTTGGTATTTTACTCACGGCATTACGAGGTTTTTTCTTCGTTCTGGTGATCGGAGTGTGATTGACAGGAAGTGGGTGTTTCTGGGCGGAAACTGGCCGTTTTATGGGAGTGTGCGAAAAAACGCTGCCGTTTCTGGGAAAAACGCGGGAGTGGCTAAAGAAATGGGGGAGTGCCTGGGCGAACGCTGGGTGTGTTTGAGATGTCAAACCAGGAACGAAACTGACTGAACGGATCGCAGTGGCAGAGTAAGTGTCGAGCTACTCAGAAACTGCTTAGAAATTTCTATTCGCAATTTTGAGAATCTTTCGTTCGCAATTTTGCTAAGCTAAGATTCACTCCCAGTAGGCGGCGGCTTAACGTGTGCAATGCTGCTAAAAGCAGCTTGCGAGCGAACAACTCGGAATAAGGGCCATGGTTTTGCTCAACTGCTAAAAAATTTCCTGCTGTGATCAACTTGGAATTACCCCCTAAGTATCCCTAACCGATGGCAGATATCAGCTTGCTCTCTAACTATGGTCAGAGCAAGGACGTGCGGTGAGGTAAATGGCTGGGGAGGCACTGGCTAGTACCAGAGCCAGATTTACACTACACACAATATATGACACAAAGAGTTAATCTGGGCATTATACACAGGTGCAGCAGTATATACTGCTGAAATTTGGTGAATTTTGGGGGTCATTCCGAGTTGATCGCTAGCTGCCATTGTTTGCAGGGCAGCGATCAGGCTAAAAATCGGCATTTCTGCGCGTGCGTATGCACCGCAATGCGCAGTTGTGTCGTACAGGTACAATGAGCATCGTGGGTTTGCACAGAGTCTAATGAACATTCCTGTCGCACGGCCGAACGCAGGAAGATTGACATGAAGTGGGCGTTTCTGGGTGTCAACTGGCCATTTTCAGGGAGTGCTTAGAGAAACGCAGGTGTGGCAGAAAAAACGCAGGCGTAGCTGGGCGTTCGCTGGGCGGGTGTGTGATGTCAAAAGCCGTCCCTCCGTTGTTAGAATCAACGCACACGAAAAGTAACTACAGGGCTGGTCTTGTTTTGCACAAAAAGATTTTGCAGCCTCTCTGCTGCACAAGCGTTCGCACTTCTGCAAAGCGAAAATGAGCTGTGCAGAAAAGATAGGCAGTACCTCAACTGCCATAGACTTTTTACTCCAGAGATTTGACTATAAAAATATTTTGAATAATACAAAGAATATATTTCTAATATATTCTTTGTATTTTTCATATATTTTATATAGTCAAAACTCTGGCATACACGTTAGTATGACAGGAAAGGCTCTGCCCCACCCCACCGCACGTCACTGGGTCACAGGTCCCCCAACACCATAACACTTGCTCAGGCTTGGCGACACAACTAGCACCTAGTTAACTGGTCTACCCCCTGCTTCTTGCAATTAATACAGTTATAGCTTAACCTCATCAGTCTACTCTCCTCAGAAGGCTGGGTTTTGCAGCATATTTAGAAATTAAAAGTAGGAAATACTGTAACTAGCAGAAAATTGTGCTGGGGGGCACAGTGGAAAATTATGGAACATTCTCCCAATCAGACTGATCCCCCAGAGCTGACATTAGAGCAAAAGTTGGTCATGTCTTACCCCAGCAGAGCATCACTCCTAGGCAGAGCCGGCCCTAACCAATATGATGCCCTAGGCAAGATTTTGGCTGATGCCCCCTAGCACCACCGCTAGTTCCGCTTCTGACCCTGCACCCCTTTCCCAGCACCATCACCCCATACTCATAGCAGTCCCTTTTTTTTTGTTTTCCTACCCCTTGTAATTTAAATAAGAGCAGTGTGCACATTCGGTGCACAGCCCAAAAAGGTATGTGTTTTTGCTGGCAAGGGGCATGGCCACACAATAGTACCCCCAATTCAAATTATGCCACACAGTAGTGCACCTTTATTCGCAATTTATCATACGATAGTGTCCCTTATTCACATTACATCACACAGTAGTACCACTTTACCTTATATACGTTACTCCTCACAGTAGTGCCCCTCATTCACATAACATCATACTGAATTGCTCCTTATTCACATTAAACCACACCATATTGCTCTTTATTTTCATTACACCATACCATATTACTCCTTATTCACATTACACCACACCATATTGCTCTTTATTCACATTAGACCACACAGTAGTGGCCTTTCTATATGTTACGCCACACATTAAGCACCTTATACGCATAATGCCACACATTAGTAATGCATTTATACACATAATACCACACATGACACACATTATTAATGTCCTTATAAACATAATGCGCCTTACACATTTATGCCAACCCTTATTATTGCCCTTATACAGATAATTTCCCTTACACATATGCCGCACATTGTTAATTCCCTTATACACATAATGACACACATAATGTCCCTTACACATATGCTGCACATTATTAGTGCCCTTATACACCTAATGACACAGATAGTTCCTGGTGTGAGTTAATTTGCAGCTATATTAACGTCGGTGCCTATTTTTTTATGAAAATGCATCTTATTTGCATTGCTGTGACTAGGATGCACAAGCAGCTTCTGCTGATTAAAATGATATGCGGCATGCCTATATACTGTGTGCGACTGTGGCTGTATCTACATACGAAATGCTACACACAGAATATAGGCATGCCGCATATCATTTTAATCAGCAGAAGCTGCTTGTGCCCATAGGCATACCAGATGCCCTAGGCAATTGCCTAGTTTACCTAAGCCTAGGGCCGGCTCTGCTCCTAGGATGATGTCACCCCAGCCTCTGCTGACTAGTTGATTAGTTAGTTTGATCTGGAAATGGCTCCAATCACATTACCTTAAATTCAAGTGTCTATAATTTTCCCAATGTAATGATTACCTAAGATGTGGTTGGCTCATATTAAATCTCTGTGATTTTAGCTGCCATATGACTGGTAAATACGATGCTGTGTGATGTGTTATTGTTGAGATACTTCTCAGAAAGTAAACCAAAAGATAACCAGCGCTGTTATATATATTGTCTATAAAAAGCTGATGCTAGACGGTATACATAAAAATATATAACTTTTAATTAATAATATATTGTGAGAATAAAATTGGTATGCAGGTATCAGTTAATAATAAAGGTAACTTTCCATTGCATATCTAACTCCAGAATATATTCACCATACGGACTTTGGACCTTTCTCCAGATTCCTCCTATAGGCACAAAGGTGGCTGGCGTTGCCCAATGTGATGCAGTCCCCAATAAATGAGCATGTAGCAATGTCCCAATGGGATGTGCCCTAGGGGTGTCCACAGTCTGTGCAGAAATTAATGGGAGTTTGCTGCTGGAGAGAATGTAATGTCCATTAGTGTCCTTCATGTGCTGGTATGGAGTCCGCAATGAAAGTAACAGGATCCTTCTTGGCTCAACGCGTTTCCCTGGGTTGTTGTACCCCAGCTTCCTCAGGAGTATATCACTCTGTGGGGCAGATGTTACTAAGCCTTCGACAGTGATAAAGTGGAGAGAGATAAAGTATCAGCCAATCAGCCTATCTCATATTTCAAACACAGCCTGTAATATGGCAGTTGGGAGCTGATTGTCTGGTACTTTGTATCTCTCCACTTTCTCACTGTCCAAGGCTTAGTACAACTGCCCCTGAGTGATTTACAGATTGCAACACACCTATGAATCGATTTCAATTATTTTTTTCAAGCTTCCAGCTTTCACTAAAATATCCATTTTTACATCATAAGCAGAGGAAAGATTATGGTCTAGATTTATCAAGCATTTTAGAGTGATAAATTGGACGGTGATAAAGTGCCAACCAATCATCTCCTAACTGTAATTTTTCAAACACAGTCTGTAACATGGCAGTTAGGAATTGGTTGGCTGGTGCTTTATCACCGTGCAATTTATCACTCTGCAAGGCTTGATAAATCTGGACCTATTGGGCTCATTTATCAATCAGTGATAAATTTCACTGTGAGTGATAAATTGCACCAGCCAATCAGCTCCTAACTGACATGTTACAGACTGTGTTTGAAAAATGACAGGAGCTGATTGGCTGGCACAATTTATCACTCACAGTGAAATGTATCACTCATTGATAAATGAGCCCATATATTTTTTTATTTCTACCTACAGTATGTCTACTCTCACCTGAGTAGCCGGACTGAATACATTTGTGGTCTGATTACCACCCAGTAGGTTGCTTCCTTTAGATGCAAACAAAGACGAAAGGCTGTATAATCTAAAGGTCCTGCCAGGGCATTTGTCAGAACCCAGCCAACCTGCTCAGAATTTCCTGAGTTCATTAAGCTTGTACTGGCTCTTCATTCAATCACCTTTGATATTATGACAACACTTTAACCAAAAGGCCTTCCTCTGCCTGAATTAACATTCTAATAAGTCTGTGTGGGTGCAGACTCATAACTCACTTTTAAAAGAAAACAGAACTCGCTCATCGTAATATCCATATTCCCTACCTATATTACTTACACACACTATTCTCTGTAAGATCTAGAGACTAGAGATGAGCGGGTTTGGTTTATTGAGATCCGAACCCCCCAGAACTTTACCTATTTTACACGGTTCCGAGGCAGCCTCGGATCTTCCCGCCTTGCTCGGTTAACCCGAACGCGCCGAAAGTCATCATCCCGCTGTCGGATTCTCGCGAGATTCGTATTCTATATAAAGAGCCACGCGTCACCACCATTTTCACTCGTGCATTGGAGATTGAACCGAGAGGATGTGGCTGCGTTCTCTCCCTGAAAAGCTCTGTATCTGTGCTCAGTGTGCTGCAAATATCTGTGCTCAGTGTGCTGCAAATATCTACGTTCTCTGCCTGAAAACACTCCATATCTGTGCTCAGTGTGCTGCAAATATCTACATTCTCTGCCTGAAAACGCTCCATATCTGTGCTCAGTGTGCTACAAATATCTGTGCTCAGTGTGCTGCATTGTGGGGACCACCAGTATATAATTATAGTAGTACAGTACATTAGGCCATTGCTGTATCTTGCAGCTCTGTGTCAAGTATACTATCCATATCTGTGCTGCATTATTGTGAGCAGTATATAGTAGGACAGTGCATCATTTTGGTGACCAGCAGTATACATATAGTACAGTACAGTAGGCCATTGCTGTATCTTGCAGCTCTGTGTCAAGTATACTATCCATATCTGTGCTGCATTATTGTGAGCAGTATATAGTAGGACAGTGCAGCATTTTGGTGACTAGCAGTATACATATAGTACAGTACAGTAGGCCATTGCTGTATCTTGCAGCTCTGTGTCAAGTATACTATCCATATCTGTGCTACATTGTTGTGAGCAGTATATAGTAGGACAGTGCAGCATTTTGGTGACCAGCAGTAGTAGTACAGACAGTACAGTAGGCCATTGCTATTGATATATTACTGGCATATAATTCCACACATTAAAAGATGGAGAACAAAAATGTGGAGGGTAAAATAGGGAAAGATCAAGATCCACTTCCACCTCGTGCTGAAGCTGCTGCCACTAGTCATGGCCGAGATGATGAAATGCCATCAACATCATCTGCCAAGGCCGATGCCCAATGTCATAGTAGAGAGCATGTAAAATCCAAAAAACAAAAGTTCAGTAAAATGACCCAAAAATCTAAATTAAAAGCGTCTGAGGAGATGCGGAAACTTGCCAATATGCCATTTACGACACGGAGTGGCAAGGAACGGTTGAGGCCCTGGCCTATGTTCATGGCTAGTGGTTCAGTTTCACATGAGGATGGAAGCACTTATCCTCCCGCTAGAAAAATGAAAAGACTTAAGCTGGCAAAAGCACAGCAAAGAACTGTGCATTCTTCTAAATCACAAATCCCCAAGGAGAGTCCAATCGTGTCGGTTGCGATGCCTGACCTTCCCAACACTGGACGTGAAGAGGTGGCGCCTTCCACCATTTGCACGCCCCCTGCAAGTGCTGGAAGGAGCACCCACAGTCCAGTTTCTGATAGTCAAATTGAAGATGTCACTGTTGAAGTACACCAGGATGAGGATATGGGTGTTGCTGGCGCTGAGGAGGAAATTGACAAGGAGGATTCTGATGGTGAGGTGGTTTGTTTAAGTCAGGCACCCGGGGAGACACCTGTTGTCCGTGGGATGAATATAGCCATTGACATAACAAGTAAGAAAAAACGACCTTTATTGCGCTCAAAACAAATGTCAGCCCCTCGTCCCTCAAAGGAAACCTTCACCGTGGTCCCACTTAATGAAAATACACCAAAAGAAAAATGTGGGGCGAATGAGGCGCCACTTAACACATCTAGAGACACATAAATATGCTTACACCAGTAACATTCACGACAGATGGATCAGAAATAACCTTCCATGGAAATGGATACTAAAAAGATAGTAAAAGAACACAAAACATAGTGTATTCCAATTTAATTGATTAGGCTTTTATTGCTTCTTGGTCTCACTCACATGATGTATGAATTTAATTTGCATGTAGAAATTAGTGCATCAGGATAATTCAGCTTCATAAGCATGTACCCAGCATCAGCTCCAATTAGCAGTGATATGCGCTTTAAATTTGCGTGTAGAAATCAGTGCATCAGGATAAAAGTGCACCCAGCATAAACTCCAATTAGCACTTTGAAAACAAGAGTAGAAAATAGTGCAATACCGTCTGTGTAAGGGAAATGGATTATTTTAATAAAAACACTTACAAACACAGACTTGTTAACAGCATTAAACAGATAAAAGTTGCATGGATATCGGGATAAAGGAGAAAGCCACCAGCAGCATAGGATTATAATCACCGCAAGTCCCGGTTTACTCAGGGCGTCCCCACGCTGTCAGATCCGTTCTCCAAGTCTCCAAATAACCCAGCATAAAACAGTCCCCAGCTTAAGCGCTTTCGGATGTCATATCCTTCTTCAGAAGCGTAGGGAACAAGCACGCTATCCAGCTTTAAATAGTGTCTCAATCTAAGGAGATCCGTTGCAGCTGTGAGTAGGAACCCTCCCATATGACAAGTCCGTGACATAGGGAGTGACGTTTGCGTTCCATCGGGCGGAACTCACGTTGCCGGAAATGACGTATGCGGAACCCGGCATGCGTTCCATTCTGTTTTAGTTCACAGCTCAATCCCGGTATATGTCTCCACACAAAACCATCAAGCACCCAAAACATAAAGATAGACATATCAGGGGTAACTTATAACCTTATATTAACAATGTGTATTAGAACTTAAAAATCATCAATATTTAAAAACAAAAGAAGAGATTTGAAAAAGAAATAAAATCATCATAATCATCGAACTCAAATGGTTTTTATGATGATTTTATTTCTTTTTCAAATCTCTTCTTTTGTTTTTAAATATTGATGATTTTTAAGTTCTAATACACATTGTTAATATAAGGTTATAAGTTACCCCTGATATGTCTATCTTTATGTTTTGGGTGCTTGATGGTCTTGTGTGGAGACATATACCGGGATTGAGCTGTGAACTAAAACAGAATGGAACGCATGCCGGGTTCCGCATACGTCATTTCCGGCAACGTGAGTTCCGCCCGATGGAACGCAAATGTCACTCCCTATGTCACGGACTTGTCATATGGGAGGGTTCCACTTCCTACTCACAGCTGCAACGGATCTCCTTAGATTGAGACACTATTTAAAGCTGGGTAGCGTGCTTGTTCCCTACGCTTCTGAAGAAGGATATGACATCCGAAAGCGCTTAAGCTGGGGACTGTTTTATGCTGGGTTATTTGGAGACTTGGAGAACGGATCTGACAGCGTGGGGACGCCCTGAGTAAACCGGGACTTGCGGTGATTATAATCCTATGCTGCTGGTGGCTTTCTCCTTTATCCCGATATCCATGCAACTTTTATCTGTTTAATGCTGTTAACAAGTCTGTGTTTGTAAGTGTTTTTATTAAAATAATCCATTCCCCTTACACAGACGGTATTGCACTATTTTCTACTCTTGTTTTCAAAGTGCTAATTGGAGTTTATGCTGGGCGCACTTTTATCCTGATACACTGATTTCTACACGCAAATTTAAAGCGCATATCACTGCTAATTGGAGCTGATGCTGGGTACATGCTTATGAAGCTGAATTATCCTGATGCACTAATTTCTACATGCAAATTAAATTCATACATCATGTGAGTGAGACCAAGAAGCAATAAAAGCCTAATCAATTAAATTGGAATACACTATGTTTTGTGTTCTTTTATTATCTTTTTACTATCCATTTCCATGGAAGGTTATTTCTGATCCATCTGTCGTGAATGTTACTGGTGTAAGCATATTTATGTGTCTCTAGATGTGTTAAGTGGCGCCTCATTCGCCCCACATTTTTCTTTTGGTGTATGGCCATTGACATGCCTGGTCAAATTACAAAAAAAATCACCTCTTCGGTGTGGAATTATTTTAACAGAAATGCGGACAACAGGTGTCAAGCTGTGTGTTGCCTTTGTCAAGCTGTAATAAGTAGGGGTAAGGACGTTAACCACCTAGGAACATCCTCCCTTATACTGGAGTGCATTCATCAGAAGTCATTGACAAGTTCAAAAGCTTTGGGTGACAGCGGAAGCAGTCCACTGACAACTAAATCCCTTCCTCTTGTACCCAAGCTCCTGCAAACCACACCAACTCCCTCAGTGTCAATTTCCTCCTTAGACAGGAAAGCCAATAGTACTGCAGGCCATGTCACTGGCAAGTCTGACGAGTCCTCTCCTGACTGGGATTCCTCCGATGGATCCTTGAGTGTAACGCCTACTGCTGCTGGCACTGCTGTTGATGCTGCTGGGAGTCGATCGTCATCCCAGAGGGGAAGTCGGAAGACCACTTGTACTACTTCCAGTAAGCAATTGACTGTCCAACAGTCCTTTGCGAAATATCACAGCAGTCATCCTGTTGCAAAGCAGATAACTCAGGCCTTGGCAGCTGTGTTGGTGTTAGACGTGCGTCCGGAATCCGCCGTTAGTTCACAGGCAATTAGAGAATTTCTTGAGGTAGTGTGTCCCTGGTACCAAATACCATCTAGGTTCCACTTCTCTAGGCAGGCGATACCGAGAATGTACACAGATGTCAGAAAAAGGCTCACCAGTGTCCTAAAAAATGCAGTTGTACCCAATGTCCACTTAACCACGGACATGTGGACAAGTGGAGCAGGGCAGACTCAGGATTATATGACTGTGACAGCCCACTGGGTAGATGTATTGCCTCCCGCAGCAAGAACAGCAGTGGCGTCACCAGTAGCAGCATCTCGCAAACGCTAACTCGTTCATAGGCAGGCTACGCTTCGTATCACCGCTTTCCATAAGAGGCACACAGCTGACAACCTCTTACGGAAACTGAGGAACATCATCGCAGAATGGCTTACCCCAATTGGACTCTCCTGGGGATTTGTGACATCGGACAACGCCACCAATATTGTGCGTGCATTACATCTGGGCAAATTCCAGCACGTCCCATGTTTTGCACATACGTTGAATTTGGTGGTGCAGAATTATTTAAAAAATGACAGGGGCATGCAAGAGATGCTGTCGGTGGCCCGAAGAATTTCGGACTACTTTCGGCATTCAGCCACTGCGTGCTGTAGACTGGAGCACCAGCAAACAGTCCTGAACCTGCCCCGCCATCAGCTGAAGCAAGAGGTGGTAACGAGGTGGAATTCAACCCTCTATATGCTTCAGAGGATGAAGGAGCAGCAAAAGGCCATTCAAGCCTATACATCTGCCTACGATATAGGCAAAGGAGGGGGAATGCACCTGACTCAAGTGCAGTGGAGAATGATTTCAACATTGTGCAAGGTTCTGCAACCCTTTGAACTTGCTACACGTGAAGTCAGTTCAGACACTGCCAGCCTGAGTCAGGTCATTCCCCTCATCAGGCTTTTGCAGAAGCAGCTGGAGAGATTGAAGGATGAGCTAAAATGGAGCGATTCCACTAGGCATGTGGGACTTGTGGATGGAGCCCTTCATTCGCTTAACCAGGGTTCACGGGTGGTCAATCTGTTGAAATCAGAGCACTACATTTTGGCCACCGTGCTCGATCCTAGGTTTAAAGCCTACGTTGTATCTCTCTTTCCAGCAGACACAAGTCTGCAGAGGTTCAAAGACCTGCTGGTGAGACACTTGTCAACTCAAGCGGAACGTGACCCGTCAACAGCTCCTCCTTCACATTCTCCCGCAACTGGGGCTGCGAGGAAAAGGCTAAGAATTCTGAGCCCACCCACTGGCGGTGATGCAGGGCAGTCTGGAGCGAGTGCTGACATCTGGTCCGGACTGAAGGACCTGCCAACGATTACTGACATGTCGTCTACTGTCACTGCATATGATCCTGTCACCATTGAAAGAATGGTGGAGGATTATATGAGAGACAGCATCCAAGAAGGCACGTCAGACAGTCCGTACGTACGTATACTGGCAGGAAAAAGAGGCAATTTGGAGGCCCTTGC
Source organism: Pseudophryne corroboree (assembly GCF_028390025.1). Classification (NCBI taxonomy): domain Eukaryota; kingdom Metazoa; phylum Chordata; class Amphibia; order Anura; family Myobatrachidae; genus Pseudophryne; species Pseudophryne corroboree. Next base: position 700,876,720 of record NC_086447.1, read on the forward strand.
ACAAACTGGCTTTATTTTACCTAAGTTGCCCCCCCCCCCCCCCCCCCCTCCAGTGTGTACTCTGAAAGAGTGTTTAGTGCAGCCGGTCACCTTGTCAGCGATCGGCATACAAGGTTACTTCCACAAAATGTGGAGATGATGATGTTCATCAAAATGAATTATAATCAATTCCTCCATGGAGACATTCCCTAGCAACTGCCTACAGAAAGTACACAGGGACCTGAGATGGTGGATTCCAGTGGGTCGAATTAATACTCTGTGAGGAGGGGGATGTACACAGTGAAAGGGGTGATGAATCGGATGATAAGGTGGAGGTGGACATCTTGCCTCTGTAGAGCCAGTTTGTGCAAGGAGAGATTGATTGCTTCTTTTTTGGTGGGGGCCCAAACCAACCAGTCATTTCAGCCACAGTCATGTGGCAGACCCTGTCGCTGAAATGATGGGTTTGTTAAAATGTGCATGTCCTGTTTATACAACATAATGGTGGGTGGGAGGGCCCAAGGACAATTCCATCTTGCACCTCTTTTTTTTATTTATCTTTGCATCGTGTGATGTTTGGGGCTAATTATGTTAAGTGCCATCCTGTCTGACACTGCAGTGCCACTCCTAGATGGGCCAGGTGTTTGTGCCGCCCATTTGGGTTGCTTAGCTTAGTCATCCAGCGACCTCGGTGCAAATTTTAGGACTAAAAATAATATTGTGAGGTGTGAGGTGTTCAGAATAGACTGGAAATGAGTGAAAATTATGGTTATTGAGGTTAATAATACTATGGGATCAAAATTACCCCCAAATTCTATGATTTAAGCTGTTTTTGAGGGTTTTTTTTTTAAAAAACACCTGAATCCAAAACACACCCGAATCCGACAAAAAATTTTCAGGGAGGTTTTGCCAAAACGTGTCCGAATCCAAAACACGGCCGCGGAACCGAATCCAAAACCAAAACCCGAAAAATTTCCAGTGCACATCTCGACTAGAGACTGAAGAAAATTAAGACAGCAGTTTTTCATATCATAATAATAATAATATACTTTATTGTCATTAACAAAACAGCAATGAGACGTCAATGAAATTCAATATGGACATTCTGCACAATAGAATAAACAGTAAAACATACTTCATTTATAAGAAATTAGCACTAAACTTGGTGGTCATTTAACATCCGGACAGCTGTTGGAAAAAAACAGTTTGACATGCGCTTAGTGTGAGCACGAACACTCCTAAAACGTTTTAAGGATGGCAATCTTTCAAAGACCAAACAACTTGGATGACTTACATCAGCTAATATACAACTAGCTTTCCTTAATACTCTTTTATCATAAAAATCCTTCATACAGGGCAAAGGCATCCCAATAATTTTACTAGCAGTTTTGACCACACGTTCAAGGGCAATTCGTTCAGCTATAATGCAGTTCCCAAACCACACTATGATCCCATAAGTCAAAACACTCTCTATAATACTTCGATAAAACCTAACTAGGGTACTCATACTCAAACAGACAGCCCTCAGTCTCCTTAAAAAGAAAAAGGCGCTGCTGCGCCTTCTTAATCAAAAAAGTGCAATTTAAGGACCAAGTTAGGTCTTTTGAAATGTACAGGAATAAGAATTTAAATGAAGCCACCTCCTCAATTGGCTTACGATCCAAAAATACAGGAAGTAACGGTATATTGCTACCACGTCTAAAATCAATTATCATTTTCTTTGTTTTGGATATATTTAAAATCAAACAATTTTCTTTACTCCATTCCAATTAACGTAAAATTTAATATCTATAAGATATCTCATCATTTCCACTTATCAAACCAACAACCGCTGTGTCATCTGTAAATTTCACCACTTTAACAGTATCAGAAACTGAGAGACAATCATACGTAAATAATTAATATAATAACGGGCTCAAGACACACCCTTGCGGATCCCCTGTACCTATACGAACTTCACCAGACACAAATTTACCTAACCTAACTACTTGAGGCCTATCGGTCAAAAAATGTAAGATCCAATTGCACGTAAACCCGTTTAAGCCTCAGTTAAAAAGCTTAAAAACCAAAGATGCTGGTACAATTGTATTAAACGCAGAACTAAAATCCACAAATAAAATTCTAACACATGTCCCCTTCTTTTCTAAGTGGTTCTGTGCCTGATGTAAGACAGTCAAAACTGCATCCTCCGTAGACCTATTCTGCCAGTAGGCAAATTGAAAAGGATCGAAATTTGCGGAAAAATTAGATTTGATATGATTTAACATCAATCGTTCCAAACACTTCATAACTAATGATGTTAACACAATAGGTCGATAGTCGTCTAAACATTTAAGCAAGCCCTTTTTGGGTACAGGGATAATTTCTGTAACCTTAAAACAGTTTGGGATTTTGCAAACCTGTAATGAGATATTAAATATCAACGTAAAAATCCCAGCTAGTTAAATACTGCATTTTCTAAGGATTTTACCTTGAATCCCATCCGGGCCAGCAGATTTACCCATACTGACACCTCTAAGACACTTCAGAACATCTTGTTCATCCAATACTACAGGTGCCTCACCAGATCTAATCTCAACAGCTTTTGCAATAATCGAATTGTTCCTGTCAAATCTGGTATAAAAACCATTAAGTTCTTCTGCCAAAGTACTATTTGCTGCACTAGACTCTACCTTCCTAGGTTTATAATCAGTAATGTCTTGCAGGCTCCTCCATATACTCTTGGAGTCGTTGCACTGTTTAAACCTGTCCTCTATTCTATTTGAAAACTAAATTTTTGCCTTTTTTTATCCCCCTCCTCAAATCAGCTCTTGCAACTGAATAAGCGTCCTTATCCTCCATTTTAAAAGCCCTATCCCTAGACTTTAATAGAGAATGAACTTCAGCATTTAACCAGTGTTTCTCATTTGCGTAAACTTTAAAACACTGCTTAGTTGTTACACTTTCTACACAGCAGTTTATATAACCTATCACCATAATCGCTAATAGGTCAATATCTATGGACCCACTCCTCATGGACTCCTCGATTAACAACTCCCAATTTGTGAATGCTAAGGTGTCCTGGAGCCTCTCTAAGGCATTGTGTAGCAATACAATAATAGATCTTTCCGTAGGCCTAACACGCCTAACCAGGGGTTCATACTTAGGAATCAGAAATAAAGAAGCATGATCTGATTTCCCAATATACGGGAGAACAACAGTCTCGTAGGCAAGGACCATATTAGTGTACACTTGGTCAAAAATATTGTCACCACGTGTAGGCACCTGGACATATTTGTAAAATTTAGGTAGGACCGATTGTAAATCAGTCTGATAAAAATACCCAGCAATAATAAAAGCAGCGTCCACATATTTAGACTGTTAGCCAGTTAATGTATCATATAAAGTGTCAAGTGCACAGCCCGTATTAGCCTGCGGACAAATGTAAACAGCCATAACCATAATAACAGAATATTCTCTGGGCAAATAATAAGGCCTACACTTGATCAGTAAATATTCTAAATCCTCAGAGCAATAGGTTTCAATAAGAACAGCATTTGAACACCACAACGTATTCACATAGATACAAACCCCTCCACCTCTACTTTTCCCTGATGCAATAGTCCTATCAGCCCTAAACAAAGTTCTGTCCATAAGACCCAAAGCAGTATCAGGAACAGTCTCAGTCAACCATGTCTCAGTAAAAATGAAAAGCGTACCATTTCTCAAACAACGCTTGTTTGCTATTTCTGCTTGAATGTCATCCAATTTGTTTACAAAAGAATGAACATTTGCCAGGAGTAAGCTAGGCAACGGAGGCTTCACGGGACAAAGCTGTAGTCTCACTTTGACCCCTGCCCTCTTGCCACGTTTCTGCCATCTCTCCCTGCGTGGGCACCGTATCCAGCCTCTCACAAGGTGAGACCCCAACTGGGATCACCATAACTTGGACCATACCCACCTCTCCTGTGATGGTAATGGTGGGAGTAGCGGCCACGATAACCTCCTCTTCCTCGGCTACTGGCACCCTGCACCGGCGGCCGCGGGCCTAGCCCATCCAGATCACCCTTCACCGGGGGAACCAGCCTCTCCGGCATAGCAGCCGTACCTGGAAGCACTTGACCACCAGCAGCAGCAGCAGGGTCAGTGAGAGCAGCAGCCGCGGCCGGAAGCACACAGCCACCTCCCGCAGTGCCAGCTCCAGCGTTCGCGGCCCAAGGCACGTAGCCGCTTCCCACAGGGCCAATGGCGTCGCCAGTCACAGCACCGGCTCCGACTCCACAGGCCACTTTCACACCAACCCGAGCTGCCTCACTCTCAGCACCACCATACAGGATCCCCGATGAGAATCTGCCGCTCCGCAATCCCAGCAAGACTTCACTGGGGTAGGTAAACCTCATCATACCGCTACCCCAGGAGCACAATACTGTCAAAATGAAGTAGATGACTTCCATCCGCATTGCACAGGAGCTTCAAGCCACTGCATCTAAGCGTGCCGCCATCTCCCCCACAAATCGAGATCTATCATGTAAGCAAACCTACTCATTCGGCATTAACAAGTACACCATCGTCAAAGTTATATGTATATAAGGCAATTTGTGGTGCCAGAACTTCCACATTAATTAAGAAACAAGTACAGCACTTCAGAAATAATATCAGTGCTTAAAGTGGTCCTGGAGAGGTGGTGGAACTCATTTACCCCCCAATATCTATGCCCCCCCCCCCCCCCCCACACACACATAAAATAAGCGGAACCAGTGCTAGTGTTTTTGGCACCCCCACCCCCACCTCCACCCCCACTGCAAACTATAAATTAGTAATTAGTGCCCTACTTCCTATACTTTATCGTGGGACATTGATCTAAAAAATAAGCAGCGTGGTCATACAATAGTACCCCCAATTCAAATTACACCACACAGTAGCACAGACCTATTCACATTACACCACA